>NC_056747.1:895713996-895961496 GCF_019279795.1 Protopterus annectens | reverse complement strand
GCAAACAGTTGAAGTAGGTTACCTTATGATTAATATGCTCTGTGGTAAGGCAAAATTATGGGAATGAGGTCTGGAACAGGTGAGGGGGTAAACTAAAATGTGAAAATAATGGGAGTGGAAAAGCAGTAGGCAAAAATGAGGAAGATTCAGAATGGATGAAGAGATGATAGCCCAGAAAGTGTTAAAGTTTTGTCTTCTTTCCCTCTTCCATTAGTTAAAGGGATGTTAGTTTCTAAGGAATTATAAAAACATACAGACATGTAGTATCTGGTCTAGAAAGAGTTAATCCACTGTACGTATTAATTTTATTCATTATTTATTTTATTTAACATTTGTTGACTGGGAAAGTCTGACTAGGACAGAGCCTATTTTCAGCGGAGGCCCGGGGAGAAATGCTCCAGATGCATGTCTTTAGAATGTGGAAGGAAACCGGAATACCCGGAGGAAACACATGCGAATGCAGGGAGAACATGCAAACTCCGCACAGAAGGCACTCCAGACGAGAATTGAACCAGAGAACCTCTTGCTGTGAGGCGACAATATTAACTGCTGCACCACTGCATCACTTTTTTTTCTTTTTTTTTTTAATAGATATTAATACCCAGCTATTCATGAACACAGATCAGATCTAATGCCTTGCATTAAGGGTTTTAAATATACAACAGGAAGCAAGTGGGGACAAAATTTGCTACTGCCTAGTACCGTCATGTAATGGAAATGAATTAATCATTACGCCGTTTCCTTTATGAAAGAGAAACTGTTTCATGTCTACCAAAATTGTAGCATGTCAAAACCTCCTCCTCATGAGGGATATTCTATGCATACGTAACCGTTTTTGTAAAAATATTTCCTACTTAGCTCGCAACCTCTTAGCACAAGAAATCTGGACAAAGCCTAAACTAATGAGGGGGGGGGGCAAAGGCCCCAAAACAAGGACAGATTTTAAATATTGCTCTTATAAACTTAAACGTTTTGCTTTAGCATGCATCTTCCAAGCAATACAAAGTCTGAAACTCAAAAATATGTTACTCACTGCCCTATTGCTTATGTTCATACTTTTCACTTCACCCAGTCTCTACCAACTTTAAAAAAAAAACTTCTTTTAAAACTCAAACCTAGTTCCAATTCAGCAGATAGTCTTCCTCATCAAAACCACAGGCTTGTTGCTGAGTCCATAGCCTACCCAGTCAGTATTCTTGTAAGCAGATCAATCACAAGTCCCAGGCATTTGGAAAAGGTACTTCATTATCCCTCTACACAAAGGGGATAATTTTATTACTTCTGTCTAAAAAACATGAAAAATACATCCATACACAACTCATTAATTATCTTCTCCACAGCAAACTACTGTCCCCAACCCAGCATGGTTTCAGACCAAACCATAGCACCTCAACCACTCTGCTATCCTTCATGGACACCATAAACTGTGCTAGAAATTCTGGTCATCTTGTATCTGCACCATTTTTAGATCTCTCTAAAGCTTTTAACACTGTTTCTCACACTAACCTCTTACACCAACTTTCCTTATTCAGTCTCACATCCCCCACACTGACATGGTTTAAAAATTATCTATCAGACAGACAGCAGTCAGTAAAGTGGCAAGGCTCCCTTTCTTCTATCCTTCCAAACATCACTGGGGAACCCCCAAGGCTCCATCCTTGTCCCCCTACTTTTCAACGTCTTCATAAACAACCTTCACTTAGCTTCCCACCAAGCTACTCTAATCCAATATGCTGATGACTCCACCATTTTCTGTGTAGCAAATAACATGGTGAACCTTCAAACAAGTTACCCAAGAAGCATTTTCATCCACTGAACTCTGGTTAAACGACTCCCAACTATTACTCAATCCCAATAAAACAAAACTTTTACTTTTCTTCCCCAAAGGACAAAACAGTAAATACATCAAATTTTAAAATTTATATCAAAAATAACACTTTAATTGACGAGGGGCCACACACCAAGCTGCTAGGTGTAATTATCGATAAAAACTTGGAATTTGACCTTTGTATCCAAAACAACATAAAACAAATCACCAGAAACTAGGCATGCTCTACAGGCATTCACATTTTCTTAATCAGTCTACTAGAATCATTCTTGCTAACACCTATTTATTACTTTCCATTTTGCATTGTGCTAATATCCTTTCTAATCTCCAGACTTCCCTCTTATCAAAACTTGAAGCCTGCTATAACAAAATAGCAAAATTTTCTACAAACAATACCTATGAAAATGTCCAAGGCCAAAAGGCAAAAACCAGTAAAAATGATGAGGAACGTTGCAACACTCGACTGGAGATAAAAAACTGCTTTAATCACACAAACTGAGCAAATACCACAACAAATAAGCGCTTTCACCTCGGGTTCCATAGGCATCATCAGAGTTGTAAAAATCAAATAATGAATAACAGCTTAAATGCCCTCCCAAACTATCCAATTGCATTGATTAACCAAAGAAAACACACAGTTAGTTCGCAAACCATTAAGGCATCATTAATACTTCTGTTAAAAATATGTGTCTACAACCCTTTCATAATATATGAAAATCTTTTTTCATTCAAATCTTAAAACACAAAATTCACTAATAATGATGTTAGGTAGAACAAGAAGTGCTTGAACTTTAAAAATGTTTAAAATATGTTTCCATTTTACACTTAATGTTTAACATAAACAGTCACACTACACAAGCCCTTTGCTTTAATATGGGGGCTAAAGAAATATTGTCATTAAGCCCCAGTGATACCATGGCATTCAATCTCATCTGCCACTTAATTTCTTTTATTGCCACCTCCATTTTAGGGTCACAACCCCTATCATTTTGCCAGACCTTGTCGATCACAAAAAAATAAACTTTTTAAAATTGACACACTGAGTACTATGAACATAAAAATTGTGCTCAGTCAGAATATTTTAAATGATTTATTGTTTGCCCAATACAATCAGTCCTACAGAAAGTTATGAGAGATTTAGATGATTTTGTTAAAAAAAGCATTGATATTAAACAAAGGAAACTGGCTAGAGACGTTGATGATTATAAAAACAACAGGGCTTAGCCACCTGGTAATGGCAAGGCTAAACATGGGCCCAGAATATATACGAACAATGGTGGAACCAACACCACCAATTTCTCCCCTCATGGAAATAATGTTAGGGATGAAACATTGTAAGATAGTGAAGATGTTTTTTTAGAGGGGGAATCTCAATTGAGGAGATCTGAACATCTGAAGAATCAGACGCTCAGAGGACGCCGGGAGGGTATTTAAGCTGTTATTCATTATTTGATTTTTACAACTCTGATGATGCCTATGGAACCCGAGGTGAAAGCGTTTAGTTGTTGTGGTATCTGCCTCCGTTTGTGTGATTAAAGCAGATTTTTTGTATCTCCAGTCGAGTGTTGCGATGTTCTTCATCATTATTACAAACAATACCTACTCTACTCATCACTGCATTTCACTTTGAGCACTACAATAGCTCAAGCTACTACAACACCTTAAGTTCATATAAGTCTTAACTGCCCACAACATTATCTATAAGCCCACTTCCTGCCCTGCTCTAACTTCTGTTCTGTCTTGCTCTCTCCCCACTAGATCTCTAAGATCCAGAGACAAACAACTTTTATCAGTATATAAACCCAAGAAAAATACAGGAAAATGCCTCTACTCTTACTCCATTGGCAAAGCCTAGAATGAACTTCCCACAAACATCAGAGCAAATGCCAACTTTCTTTCATTTAGATGTGCCTTAAAAGAATTCTTATGCAAAGCATGTATCTGTTCCTGCTCTAATCCCACTTAATATTATATCCTCTCTCTTTAACTTACTTTAACTTTACCCACCTTTACCTTTTCAATTATCTTTCTTTTTACTTCTCTTTCTCCCTTAAACACCTCCCCCTCTTCTACTTCCAACCTTTTCTTATCATATCTCACTTTCTACTTCCTCTTATGGTACCATTAAACTATAATACCTTACTCTTCTTTCCTGCAAATAATTAACTTTTGCTATAATATTTCCCTATTGTTTTTTACATTATTAATCAACTGACATTTTCTTTTATCTTAACTAATTGAGGTATATTTTCATTATTATAGCTTGTCCATGACTGATGTTACTATTTATGTATTTTTTTTTTTTTGGAGCTTTTCTCCCTGGGCCTCTGCTGAAACTGGGTTCCTCAAACCCCAGTCAAAATTTCCTGGTAAACAAATGTCAAATAAATAACATAAATAAATAAATAAAAATCTGGACTTTCTGTGAAAATTTGGGCGGTTGAAAGGTATAACTCTATAACATTAATATTAGATGTCCTTTATCTGTCTTGATTGTGTACCATCATCGAAACCTCACATTCAAACCAATACTGCTCCCTTGGCCTTTGTTAAAAGTCTCTTGAAATGTACAAACGCTGGTGTCACATATTCTCTCACCATCTTTTTTTCAGGATGTGTACATTAAATGCCTGTGTCTTCTCATTCAGGACGTGCACCATTCTGATTTCCCATTTTTGCACAGTATCACTCTATCAATGCATTTGGAGAAGTGGGCTCTCTGGATCTCTTCACTGTATTTTCAATGTGGTTGCATTGCTAAAGACTGTAACTTCTTGTTTTACATTGACAATGTCTTTCCCAAGTCCACATGCAAACATCCCTTTCTTTCTTTACTGCCTTCTTAAAATGACTCTTTACTTTAAATAATCTGATATAAGGATGCAAATATTTCTTTTTATTGTTGTTCTTGCTTTCGGTATGTCACCTCACATCCTATATCCTTCACCAGACGTTTGTTATTCAGTGTTATTTTGCAACGCCTTGTCTTAACAATTTTGTATTCTTATGGTCTGATAAGTCATCATTACTCTAATCGTGTATATGCTCTATCTCCCAAAACTTTTGGATCTAATCTGCTACTAAAAAACATTTCTCACCAATTCCTCAAACATTTTACTGACATTGAAGATGAACGGTTTGAGAAATTAATCCCACAGTATGGCACACATAATTAAGTTTCAACTGTAGCTTCCATTTACTGTTTCCAACCACTTCCTGCTGTTTAAACATTCTCACTCAAGATCATACCTTGGACCATTACATACAGTTGTCTAACTTGCATATTAACAGTTCTGTTGGGCACTATCAAATATTTGGTTAAAATCTTGATAGGCTATATTCCCAACCCACCAATTTTAAAAAATATTGGTGACAAAAATATGTACCTGTGAAATAATGATGTGTTCTGTATGCTTAAACTACTACATGCACTATTTAGTGATTTGGCTGTATTTCAGTTAAAATGTTCCACTCTGATATTAAAAGAACTGGTCGATGATGCTATAGTGTCTCATGCTGTCTCATCTATGAATGTCATCAACCTTAACCAAATTTTACTTTTGATTTTGTCTTTTGAGTTTCACTGTCGAGTGCTAGGAATTTCATAGTGTTGGGGATTGCACTGCCACTATAAACATCCTCTGTACCCAAAGTTCAGGACTCAGACTTTCAACCTTCCCTTTACTAACTATTCTGTTGTAAATTGGGGTAGGGGATTCAAACCATGAACTGTATACCTTTGGCAATGTATCTTTCTAACAGCTTAAAACCCTTAAAAATAATATTAGGTCCTGAAAAAATGTTTTGTCAAAGGCACTGAAATATTTACATGGGGTCAGGGACAGGTACAGAAAGAAACAGAAGGCATGGATCCCACTAATCCATGACAATACAGCACTGGCATAACCACATTCAAACTCTTCTGTTACTACCTGCATAAACCTGATTTGATCCACTTGGAGTAAACTTCTGCTTCTGTGACTTTCCTTTTGTGGTTTCACTCCTGGTGTATGGAAAGGAGCTAAATTCCTGAAATGGAATAATTCACCGCTTTTGTTTAGCAACAATAAGCAGCTAGGTATGCCTTATTCTCTACAAGGTACTCTAATTGGCACTAACTCCATAAACATATTAAAACTGACATTTTAAGGGGAATTTTTTTTTTACATATTTCTGTCTCCCCTCTAAATATTTAAATTTAATATTACTCCCTTAAAATTCAACAGTTGGGAGTACTGTTGGGGAATGTCATATCTAACTCTGTGTAACCTTACTCAAACTACACAATACTACAATTTTCAAAAACAAATCAACAACTTTTCATAATAAGGCATGCAAGGAAAATAAGGAGTTACATTGTATAACCACAAATAAAGGCGGAAAGAGGCTACAATGAATTAATTGAGGAAATGGGCCTAGCTATGGATGCCCCTTAAAAGGGCCAAAAGCCATACATCATTATTACCAAAAGAACAAAAACTGAAGAAAATATCACAAGACAAGGTCTGTAATTACATAATGGCTGTAGCTCAGAAATCCAATAAATAATTATTACCAAGTAGTACTGCTTCCATGTCACAAACTCCAAGTCCAATGAGCCAACCATCTGAAAGAGCAAGTTTATCTATTGTGAAAAGTTCTAAGGCACAGTTGGGTTCCTCATTAAAGGGTAGTAATAGAGAATCCCACTTTCAAAAAATTGGCTTTAAGCAGCTTTTACTAGGCCACAATTATACCTATCACAGTCATTATACCAAGAATGCAGAAACATACACCATGAATTTGTAATAACTAATGTCAATGTCAAACAAATGCATGAGAAAGGTTATGGAAACCTGTAGTTTTACAGACTTTGGAAGCCCTAGCATCTTAAAAAGGCAATATTTTCTGTGTGGCATATCGGGACCTCTCTGTCAGAAATGAAAGTGCTGCTCTTACAAATTCTCAGAGCTGCTTTCCCTTGAGGTGGAAAGAATCTTTTTGGTGGGTGAGACCGTAAGTCAGAGGGCCTGGAACCAAACTATTCTGGACTATGACAATGATTATTGGCCTTTCTACATAACATTTTGCTAGTAGATGAGAAACTACATGAAAGGAATGGAATTCATACAGACCTGACAGAAAGCGAGCTATAAACTCCTTGCTAAGGTAAGAAAACATCCTTATGAACAGACAGTTTTTTTTCTAGGATCATCCCGGGATTGAGACCAACTGAGACATGGCACTTTATCCCAGGCAAGAGGTCTCTTTCCCCAGCCTTTGAGAAGAACCTGTCAGAGAAACTCCCAAACCCAAAGAAGATGGTTTGTCAATGCCTGGGATGGACACAGTGGAACAGCCGCAGAGGATATTGCTAACCCCCCTAATCCATAGTGGTGGAAGGGACTACACCAGTGGAAACTAGAGAAAACACTGAGTGGCCTGCGGAGCGACGACTGGCCATTGCAGAGCCCCTCAACAGTGGCTATGGCACTGTCTGAGTGGTGTAGGCAAGGGCTCCTTTTCTACTGTTTTTTTTTTCTTTTTTAGGTACACTTCTTTTTAGGTACAGAGGGGGAAGAAACAGCAGGACTGGTGTCAGAATCCATCCTGTAGCCAAGGTAGACGTCTGATTGCTGGTAAGCACTGTTAGGAAGAGTCTGTCAGAAGGTAAGTTGTCAGACAAGTGTTCATAAGCGGCACACACTTAGACTTCCCCATATAGTCCCTCAAAACTAAAAAGTAAAAGCACAAGCAGTACACAAAAACCTTGTCAGAACTCAAGTCCCTTTCACAAAACACTGTACTGACAGAAAACAAGAAATGAAGGTAAGCTGTCATGAAGTATACATAAGCACCAAACATAAAACACATTTCTATCCCCAAAATACACTTCCTAATGCTTACAAAATATCTCAAGCAGTAAAACAAACATCAAAACACTCAAACAGCATTTTAAGCACATAAAAACACTTTCCAATCTTTAAATCCTTACATTTCAAATAAAATGCACAAAACGCTGTATATTTCCCTCACAAAACAGCCGCTTTTTAAAAATAGCAATTTCTGATATTAATAAAACAGACAGTATTCTTCAGAAAATAAATATAAAATACATAAACATACTTAAAAAGGCAATATTTTCTGTGTGGAAGAGCTCCCCTATGGGGTCATATCTGTCAGAAATGAAGCCTGTCGCCAACTGCTGTTGCTATGAATCCTCAGGGCTGCTTTTCCTTGAAGTGGCAAAAAAGTACTTTAGTTGTCTACACTATGACTGCTGATTTCCCTCCAAGGGGCTAGCCTATCACCAGTCAGACTGTAGGTGTAGGAGGAAGCCACAGTTTTTTTTGAAGATTGGCAGACTGTTATATCCTGGGCAGGATATAACCCAAATAGCCACAGGCTACTATAGCAGTGAGAATGATGAACATCTACTACAGTCAGGCATTTTACAAAAACTCTGAGAGCAGTAGACAGACCAAAAGGCAACACACATAACTGGTAATGCCCATCTACTCTGAAGTGGAGGTACCTCCTGTGAAGTCTTCCTAAGGGGATATAGAAGTAAGCGTTCTTTAGATCTTAAGTGATCATGTAAGCCTGAGGAGAAAGCATGGGCAGGAGTTTTTGAAGAGTTAACATTTTGAATTTGGGGACACTCATGAACCTGTTTAGCCAAGATAAGTCTAAAATTGGCCTCCAGGTGGCCTATTAATTTGTCCTAGGAAAAGTCTTGTATAGCACCTTCATCCTTTTTCTTCCTTGTGGACTGGATTTATGAAGTCCTGGGCCAGTAAAAAGTTGATGTGCAGCTGAGCCATTTTGGGCTGACATTTTGGAACTGAGGGATGCCCTGCATGTCTTGGGAGAGAGGCAAACTGCAGTTTGTACCCTGACTTTATAATATGAATGACACACTTGTCCTGGGTAATGTCTACCCATCTGTCTAGAAACAGGGAAAGCATGCCTTCTAGTCTTGAGGGTGGATAGAGGGATGTGGTTTGGGCAGGACTTGTGAGGTGGGGACAAGAAGGGACCTGGCTGAATCATGGGTGTTCCCTACTGGGCTCCTTGGGTCAGGACCTGTTAGGCCTGGTTCCTTGATATGCTTGCTATCTGCTTTGCTGTCTCTGCTGCTTGTCCCTCCTGGTCCTCCTCTTTCTTTGCCTAAGCTGGATGGCAGGAAAGGACCAGGGTTTGGTAGGGTATTCTCTACTGAACTAAAAGTCCTTTACCATCTGCAGGGACTTAACTTTTATTCAACAATTTCTTGAAAATAGCTTGAGCCATGGGTCTGAACAGAAAATCTTTGTCAAGGGGAGCATCCAAGATTCCAGATTTAACATGCTCAGGAAGGGCCTGTTCTCTTAACCAAGCATGCCTCTTGATAACTGACTCAGAAACAGCTGCCATGCTAGACCCTTCTAAAGCATCAAAGACACAATGCAAGGAAAGTTTCCCAAAGTGAGAGCAACAGTTGAAGAGATCAACAATTCCTTATCAAGAGCTTTATCCACTATCTTCTTCAGCTTTTCTTTCATCTGATCCAGGAGAGTTTTCTGGAATTTAAACATATGGAACTGGCAATTAACAGGTCTCATGGCCAGGGTGGCAATAGTGTATTTTTTCTTGCCAAACCTATCCAGAGTCCTACTCTCTTTCTCAGTTGGCAAGGGGTTTCTATAGGTGCTACATTTGGCCCCCCTTGGGACCCAAAGACTCCACCTCAGGGTCCACCACTGGGCTCTTAAAAGATGTTTGTGAGAGTCCAGAGCCCTATTAAAATGGTCTAGATTCTTAGAAGTAGGTGGCTGGGAGTCAGGCTGTAGGGAAGAATCAAGAACGACATTGCCCACTACCTGTAACACTGCAGCAATGGCAAGAGGTTTATGATCATGAAGCCTGAAATTCCCTGTTTTCTTAGACCGGGGGTAATTTTGAGCATCCCAGGTGAAGCACTCTCTTCTTATGCAGTGTCTAAATTAAATACTCAGGCAGTGAGGCTGCAGCAAGCATATAATAAGCCGCGGTGGTGCAGCGGTAGCATTGTCGCCTCACAGCAAGAGGCTCTCCCGTTTGGTTCTTGGCTAGAGTGCCTTCTGTGTGGAGTCTGCATGTCCTCCCCGCAGCCGAGTGGCATTTGAAAGACATGCGTGAATGGGCGTGCCTTCATTGAAGGTTGGGTATTGGGCTGGCACCTCGGCACCATAAAAATAGACTGCCAATAATTAGTGGACGGAGTTCCGCTGTGGCGACCCCTAACCGGGAAAAGCCAAAAGAAAAACAACAACTGAATCAGCATATAAACCAGAGGAAATAGGTCTACATATGCCAACTCATCCTCATCACAGTCATAAGAATCACAGGATGCCTGGGAGTGGGGGGTGGAGATGGGTCTTTCTTTCTTTTTCCAGGAGAGACAGAAAATTCTGTATCAGGGGTCCTGCTATGCCAAAGCTGTCCGAATCTTGTAATATCCAGCAGATCCTCAGCCAGCCCGACAAGGTCCTTTGAGCAGGGCTGAGAAGACTGAGACCCAGAAGGCATAGGTTGAGGCAAAGTGGACACAGAACTCTTTGGTTTGGCCTCGGGTCTGGTTTTGGGTGAGGTGCCACATAGGCTCAGCCAAGGTTGGGGCAGGTACTGCGTCCTGTGCTCAGTCAGCTGAAGCTTTCTCTCTTAAATTAGGGATTCCACCCTTCCTTTCAGTAGTTTTGGAGTGGGTGTCAGAAGCCATGACCTGCAAAGCAACCCTAGACCCATATAACAGCCTACGTCCTTTGGCCTATGCGGATGTTGTGGAGACTGATGGCATATTTGATTCCAAAAGTGTCTCAGTGCAGGCCTTGGTCACACACTGCTTCTGTGGAAGAGACTCCAAAAGCATCTCTCCTCTTTCAACAATCATGAGCTTAGGTGGACTGACTGATGCCAGTTGGTTGTCATCTATAGCCCTAACTTACTTCAAACATTTTCCCTTCTAGCAACAGGAAAGCTCGAGTGCAGCTTGACCAGCAGATGCCACAGTGCATGTGGGCACCTGATGCACCCTTTCTTTCTCTAATACTTCTCAAGGGATTCCACCCTACACTTAGCTCATTGCTTCCTATAAAAGTATAGTCGTCAGGAAAGCAGAATTCCTGTGTAACCTGTAAGAGTATACTTCTTTTTAAAGGAGACTTCCCTGTACTCCTCAAATAAGTAGATTTGTTACTGTTTTCACAGACCAATTTATGAATTCCTGGTAAGGGTACATGCATAAAATAACAAGGGGACATCTACAAGCTGACATGATTTGCTAAACATGCCAGTGAAATGGTCAGCATATGATGTACAGAACTTGGGTATTAAGGACTGATTGAAAAATGTTATGAAAAATATTTTCAGGTTTGTATTATTAAAGCAAAAATACAGTGTGATACTGTCTTGTTGGGGGTGGTGTACTCAAGAGGTGAATATTAGTGAAAAATGACATTAAACCATTGTGGGAAATGTGACGGCATTCTGAGCTACAAATGTTCCTTTGGTAAAGCAGTTATGACTATTGCCTATAGCTTCATTACTGCATTAAATTCATAAAAAAATTGCATGACCTACAGTTGAATAAATTATTAAGGCACACAATGCTGCAACTGATATTTGAAATCTAACATAAATGGTTTTGTCAATTAATTTTGTTTTGAAATAGAGTGAAAATATTATATGTATAATTTGCATAGATTTCGGCGATATCACAAAAAAGTGGTATGCTATTCCCACTTGTCATACATCACTGTAAAGCTCTTGAACAGGTGAACAATTCTCTCACCGTTATGGTGGCTCTGTCTTGTATACGTACAGAAAAATAACTCTTTCTTTGATTATAATAACAGTATTTCTTTTGCACACAAAACACAATTTTTCTTCCAAAAATCTGCAATATAAAATCAGCATCTAAAGACAAATCATCTACCAAAGGCTATCATATTTTATATTTTTGTAACTCGCATCATTTATAAGATATTATAAATCTAATGAAGTGTGTTTTCAACAGAGGGTTTTGGAGAAAAGCCCTCAGGAAAGCAAGTGGTTTCCTGGATTAAAATGTGTCATGAAGCAAAGGTGCTAATTATTCCCTTGATGTTCAGAATTATACGAGTTAATTGTCCTGGAATTAAAGAAGGCAAACTGGGGACAGTTGGGCATGACATGCTTCATGTCCAGGCAAAAAAGACACATGGCGTGGAAGTCCCAGTGAGGGATTTGTTTCCCACACTCTAAGCAAGCATTTGTTTTCACAACTGACATCTAACCATATAGTAGATAATAAGAAAAACAGTCCCCCAATGGGGTACTTACCTTTATCACAGTTCATACTCTGGTTTAAGACCAAAGACAACACAACAAATCTGTATTGGGCTTTGATGACAATCAAGACCTGACAAAATGATGCTGGTCAGTAACCCTTACATCCTGACGTTGGAGGGCAGGGTATCTGCTGGGCCAGGAGGAGGGGGAAATAACTCTCATATTTTGGATGACCACAGCAGGAAATCCCAAGGAGATGAGAGCAACAGTAAAAAATGATGAATATTACTGTATTTGCCCCAACTCTAAATATGACAACCTCTGGAGTATTCCACATCAAGATTTGTGCCTGCATATTTTTACTTCTTTGAAGATGACGTGTCAGAAGAGGACCAGTGATGTGACCCAAGTTGACTCGCAGGATATCTGATTCCCCTGGAATGTGGACCACCACCAGGAAGATGTCTTGCTGAATGGCCCATTGTCATACACTGCTTCTAGACACACAAGGTTTTGAGTGCATATCTCACTTGCTTCTTCAGGTAGCATATCACTGTTTGCCTGTTTGGTTTCACCAAAACTGGTTCAGACTTCACAAGAGCTTTCAAGGCTTATAAGGCTAGCTTTACACTCCTCAGTTTCAGAAGGTTTATATGTCAGTACTTGTCAATTTGATCTTAAAATCCCTGGATCAAGACAACCTTAGAATACGGATTCCACTCCACGAGCAATACACCATCATAACAGAGAAGGTCAGACTTAGAAAATTAAAGGGAACTCCACCTCTAAATTGGTGACTATTCAGAATTGTAAAGAGAGGCAGAATGAATGTGACACAAGCAGAAGATGCAAGTGAAAATGGTTTCTCTATACACACTGCTAGTAAACTGCCCACTGCAACTCCCTATTTTGGAGGTACACTTGTGAGGTAAATAAACACCACTGTTGTCACAAATCCTAAAAAGCTCAACATGGTGCATGCCATAACCTATCTCTGATACACTACTCAGAGGCCAGCCCGTCTCTGCTTCTTAAATGTCATCAGGGGCAGAAAGGTACAACACTAAAGAATACCGAGGATCACACTGGTAAAGGGAATGTACTATACCAGAAGCAGGACAGACTTCTCCCAGTTGATGGAGACCCCCACCCATCGTAACTCAAATCTAAACTAAATTAATCTAAATTCTCTTGAGTGGGGCCCAGCATCAGCCAATCATTCAAGTATGACAGCACATATTTTATATCATTTGCAGCACTTCTGATAGTATGGCTAACATGCTGATGAAGATACTGAGGCAAAACTGAGACCAAAGACTAGTGCTTTGTACTGAGTGTAGAGAGAAAATCTTCACTGCAAAGTACAGAAATCATCTGCATATATTCATATTTCAGACATGCCAATATGGAGGCAGGCAGTCTTCATGACAATTAGTAATATTTAGAATTTCTTTTACCACAATGGCAATAAAGACCTGAAGGATGGCTATGCTAAACCTCATACAACTAATATGATGGCTGAAGTTGCTGACATCTAGAATGAGCCAAAATCTACTCGCATCCAACTTCTACAGGAAAAGAACTGGATGAGAGTATTGGCCTACTCCTCCCTCTTTAACACTATCTGCATGAGTGCCTTTGTCATCAGAGGCTTAAGGTGGAGTCAACAGCACTTCAGACACTAGTCTGTAAGGAGGGGACCAAGCAACTCCGAAATTTGACTCTCCACTATGATGCCCCGAATCTACATGTCCAAGGAGACAAGTCTCCATGCTGGAGAGAAGTTGAAAAACCTGCCACCCCAATAAACAGGCTTCAATAAGTAGTCAGGAATGCAGAAGAGAATTTGAGAAGTGGCCCTAAAGGCAGCCCCTGTAGGGTTAACTAACATGGTGCATGCCCTAACCTATCTCTCAGACACTACACAAGGATAGAAAGGTACAACATTAAGAATATTGAGGATCCTCAGACCTCTGCTGAAAATGGGCTTTTACCCAGTCAGACTTTCCCAGTAATCAAAATGTCAATAAATAAACATCTGATGGGCCCTCAGTGATGTCTTGAAGGATTTTTCTCTTGTGTGCTTCGGCAGGTCTGGCAAAAGAGGAGGAAGAAGAGAAGACATAGTTATAAGTTGTTTTTCTGGTGTCCTGCACTGGAACAAAACAATGACACAGTCAGTAATCAGTTTTAGAATGCCACTGTAAGTCAGAAGACCATGTGAGGTGGTTACACACATGGTCCACTTTCCAAGATGTACTGGAGCTAGTATTAAGGTGTCTCCAAATTGCAAAAATTGTACCCTGGTAATTGTTCCAGGAGTGAAATAACCCAGAGTTATTTCTCCTCTTCCTTTATCTGTAAATATTAATTAAAAAAATGTTCACAGACTGGATAAGGAAAACAAGAACAGACCACTGTGGACTTCATCAGTATTAGATCCTTTCCATTTGGGTCATATGTAAGGACAGCAAGCACAGAAGGTGACATTATCCTTGCCTTGAGAAACAACAGTTATGGAAGAACTTACCACAACAATAGATGTCTTACTGATTACTACTGCAGTATTTAGTACAAGAGGGATATCCTGCCAAGGTTAGCCATATGTCTGACCAGGACACCAGTGCCTGGGCCCTTCCAAGCACCATATATGTCCGATGCATGACCTAAGCCCAAAGGTGAAAGGTTCATATGGAATTGTACATAGCTAAAACTTCAGAAAATACTTGCCCGGGAGGACAAAGTAACAGAAGTAGAGGTAACTATACATATGTGTGTGTACATGTCCACCCACAAAAAGGAGAAAAGAAATGAATACCTTTCATTGGGAGTATAAAATGGAGGGACAGAATACTGCAACAGTGATCAGTAGGATATCTATTATTATATTAAGTTCTTACACAACTTTATTATGTTTTTCCAAGATCACTGTGGCCGTGTTCCTTACAAGAGGGAGAGTACTTAAGCTACTGAAGAGAATGGGCAGAGGAAGAAGAAACTGAGGAACAATCTGGCATGCCTTTGAGAATGGTCCTAGCAAAACCTGCTCTGGCCTTAGAAAACCCATCCAACTTACAATGTTCAGTAAGAGTGAGCAGAACACTAAGTAGCTACTTTAAGAATATACTTAGTACCTAAACCCTTGAAAAAAGCCCCAGAAGAGGAAATTGCTCTAGCTGAGTGGGCTCTAATAGAGGAAGGAAGCTGTTTTTCCTTATAACAATAACAGAAAGAAATGGCCTTAGATATCCATGAAGAAACAGTTTGCCTGGAGACGGGTAAACCACATTTCTTGTCAGGAAAAGAAACAAGAAGCTGTTCAGACTGTCTAATATCTTTAATCCTGTCAAGATAAAATATGAGCTGCTTGTGCAAATCCAACGAATGAAGAATCTTCTCACTCCTACTTTGAGGCAAAGGAAAAAAGGATGAAAAATTAATAGACTGATTAAAAGACAAGTCACTGGCCACCTTAGGCATAAAGGAAGGATTAGTCGTAAGATAAACTCTATCCCGGTAAAAAAAAAAAAAGGCAGGAAGGAACTACCACAATAGCATGCATTTCTGAAACTCTCTTGGCAGAAGTCAGTGCCACCAACAGAAGTCTTACAAATATAAAATGTTAACATCTGGCTGCAGGTTCAAAAAGAGGCTGAATTAAATTTTCAAGTACAAAACAGAGGTTGCAAGGAGGAGGAATGGGCTTTCTTGGAGGCCTAATGTGAAGAATACCTATCAGAAATTGTTTGAACTCAATTCTAGGAGAAACAGGTGGATCCAAAAGTAGACAAACTGAAATGGCTGATAAATGGCCTTTAATAGATCAGTAAGCCAGATCAGAGTTGAGCAACTCATACAAATATAAAAAGGACCAGAGGAATACCCACAGCAAAATGGGTTCTGGCTCTTGTTATTGCACCATAAAGACAACCTCTTCCATTTAGAAACATCTATATTTTTCTCGAGCTTTTCTCCCCAGGACTCCATTGAAAATGGGTTCTTTTTGGCCCAATGGACTATCCTGGTAAACCAACTGCAAATAAATAAATAAATAAATTTCCCAGTAACTGGTATCTAGCATACTGTAAAACCTGGAGCACACCCTCTAAAATAAGTTTGCCACCCGTCCCGTTGTCAGCGGGACACTCATGGGTTGAGCTGCCTCATCCCGTTGCCCGCTGTAGAAAGTAGTGGGACTTGAAAAGTTCCACTTTTCAATTGCACTGAATTGCCATGGAAAAGCCGCAATTACTTCCGGCTTTTCCACGGCAATTCAGTTACGTCACCAACCCAGATCTTTAGGCAAAGCTGCTGCCTGTTAGGTCCGGGTGCTGTAATTCGTGCAGCAACTTGCTGCAATTCATGAAAGGGGTGGGGATTGGGGCAGGAAGAGCCCTGCAAAGATCGTGGCTGTAGCAGCGCTTTGTTTTAAGCACTTTGACAGCTGCTAAAAAAAAAAAAAAAAAGAGAGAGATTTTTTTTTTTCTAATGAGCCAGCCAGCCAGTCAGCCATCCATCCATCCATTCTTCCAGCCAGCCATCCATTCTTCCAGCCAGCCATCCATCCATTCATTCATTCAACCAGCCAGCGATCCATTCATTCAACCAGCCAGCCATCCATGCAGCCAACCAGTCAGCCACCCATCCATTCATCCAGCCAACCAGCCATTTTTCCAACCAGCCAGCCAGCTATCCATTCATGCAGCTAGCCAGTCAGCCATGCATCCCTTCATGCAGCCAGCCAGCCCTTCTTCCAGCCAGCCAGCCATTCATTCATTCAACCAGCCAGCCATCCATTCATGCAGCCAGCCAGCCAGCCATCCAGCCAGCCAGCCATCCATCCAGTCATCCATCCAGCCAGCCAGCCATCCATCCATCCAGCCAGCCAGCCAGCTAGCCATCCATCCATCCATCCATCCATCCATCCATCCATCCATCCAGCCAGCCAGCCATCTATCCATCCATCCATCCATCCATCCATCCATCCATCCATCCATCCATCCATCCATCCATCCATTCATCCAGCCAGCCATCCATCCATTCATGCAGCCAGCCATTCATCCAATCATTCATCCATCCAGCTAGCCAGTCAGCTAGCCACTCCAGCAGCCAGCCAACCAGCCACTCCAGCAGCCAGCTAGCCAGCTAGCTCACCACTCCAGCAGCCATCCGTCGTACCCATAACAGCATCTCCTTCACCGCTCCTATGGTGACGGCATGGTACAGAGTGTGGCCAGTGTCATATTGGCCACACCCCCATGTCCCAATTTGGCCCACTGAAGAGGTGGCAACCCTACTCGGAAAAATCGGATTTTAATTCCTTTTAGGCTATATCACGCAGAGGGTCAACAGCAGGGTGAGAAGCTGACCCTTGTCTTGTGTGAGTAAATACATCTTTTGAGCTAACCTTTGATGACTGCACTTAGCTAGGTGAAAAAGAAAGAGAAACCAGTACTATCTGGGCCAAACAGGAGTCACCAACAAGATGTTAGTCCTGTCCAAAAATATTTTTGAAGAATCTTTGGCAGAAAAGGGAATGGGGGAAACACAAAGAAATATCACCATCCAAAAGAAGGACATGGCATCCATTTCCATGCCAGTCAGTTCTGCATCCTGAAACACAGCTGGTGAAGTTGCCTGTTCTATGAGGAAGAGGAGGCAAATAGATCTATTTGAGGAATCCTGCAATGAAGAACGATGTCTAGGAAGACCTCTTTGTTTAACATCCATCTGTGTGGATCTGCCCTGGACTTGCTCAAAGTATCTGCTACAATGTTCTTTTCTGAATGAATACAGACTACCTGAAGAAACACATTGTATTTGAGGAAAAAAGTCCCAAGCTATCAGGGTGACTTTGCAAGGGCAATGAAACTTTATCCCACCCTGTTCATTTATGTACCACATGACTGTGGTGTTTTGCATGAAAACTCTGAGAGGACTTGGGAGACCAGAGATGATGTAGGGACTGAAAAGCCAGAATCACAGCTCTCATCTCCTTGATACTGATCTAATCTGTCATTTCTCGAGGAGACCAAATCCCCTGAACCCCAATACTACTGGAACAAGCACCCCAGACTTGATCAGAGGCATGTGCATACAGCTTCTGAGTGGGGGGAGGAATCAGAAAAGGCAGTCCAGACCAAAGGAAATCTGACTGAGCCACCACAGAAATTCCTTCATTAGGCAAGGCAAAAGGGGAATGGGGAGATCTAACAGATGGCAATGTTAAAGGCAGCCTGCCTTGAGGTCCCATTGTAACTTCCTCATTTGCAGTCTGGCATAAGGAATAATAGGAATGGTGGATGCCATAAACTCTACGGCTCTTAAAATCTCTCTTGCAGAGGTCATGTATAAATAGAAAAAGAATCTGAAAAAATTCTGTGAGAGAAAGAACCTTGGCCATGGAAAGGAATGCAGTCATAGAAAGAGTATGACTTCTGCTGCCCAAGGAAAATCTGATCTTGGGAGGGAGTCAGAACTGACTTTTTTAAGTTTAAAGTGAACTACAGACTGTGAATGAGACTCACTGTGAGCTCTAATTCCTTTAGAAAAAAAGAGGAGAGGGAGGAGCCTGAATCAAGTGGTCATCCAGATATGGAAATATCTGAATGCCATGATGTCTGTAATATGCTATGAAAGGAGCTAGGCACTTGATAAATACCCTCAGACCAAGACCAAAGGGCAAAGCAGAGAACTGATAATGAGAGGAAGATAAAGAGAACTGCAAAACCTTCTTGAAAAGAGGATGAACAGGAATGTGGAGATATGCATCCTTCAGATCTAGAGAAACCAGAAAAACCTGAGGAAGAATCAGGGGAAAAAGAGTTAGCATTTGAAACTGGGCACCAGAAAGATGGTTTTGAGAAAGGACATATTCAAGATTGGACTCCAGGAACCCTCTTTTCTGGGAACTAGAAACATCCAAGAATAGAGACGTCTGCCCACTTGAGATGGAAGAACTGGCTTAATAGTGCCCTGATCCAAAAGATCCTGAAGGACTGAAGGAAACATGGACCACTGGCTTTGAGGTAGTTAAGGAATGCATGAAAAAGTGAGGATATCCTGTAGTCCTTTTTGATAACAGAGAGAGTCTACTGATCTGTGGTGATCTGTAGGCAAAATGGAAAAAGTCAGAGACAGAAAAAGGAATCTGGCTGAAAGGAAGAGAGGGAAAATAGTAATAAGGAAGCAGGCTTGCCAGGAAAGGAGGGCTTCTGAGTTTTATAATCCAGTCCTGGTTTGAGAGCAAATCTATTTTTATAGGGATGCTTACCCTTTTGAGGCTATTTTTGTTGTCTCCTTACAAAAGGACCTGCTTTCAAAGCAAAATTCCTGTGATACTTTAGGACATGGTAAAGGAAAATTTGTTTCATGTCTTTTATCACTTTATTCTTGTTCTGTAAAACGTTAAAAAGGTCTGCAGCAGCAGAACCAAGTACACGTTGATTTTCCAAAGGGGAAATTCAACTTGACTTTAGCATCGTCAAGAAAGGACTGGAACCAAAGCCAAGAATATCTTCAAATGACTGACCCTGATACAGCTGCCCTAGAAGAAGCATTGGCAGCATCATAGCTGCACTTGCTAGAGTGCCTAGCAACCTGAGAAGCAGAACCAAGCAAGGTTAAGGCTGAGGACTTATTGTACAAATAAGGCATATCACTTCCAACTTCTCCAAGCTTAAAAAGAAGGGATAAAACATACCTTGTCATGCAAGTCTGACAGCTAATGGCTTTAAAGGCCAAACAGAAATATAAACCTTCTTGCCAAATCTGTCCATGTCTCTACTGTCCTTATCAGAAGAAGACTTCAGGATAAGTGAGCAATTTAATAGGTTTATCAGCAGAAAAGGAAATGACAAAAGGATCAGCTGAGGGATTTTTATAAAGAAGTTTCTAATCACCAGGAACGTAATAAAACCTATCAGTTTTTTAAGAGCAGGAGGCTGAGAATCATGATGCTGAGATGCAAATACAAAAGTATCCAGTAACACTTCATGAAATGGGGAAACAGCAGAAGGCTTAGAAATCTTTATCTGAAGCATGGCATAATATCTTTTCTAAAAATCACACACTTTAAAACTCTCCCATTGAAAGTTTTCCATCATTTTGACTATAGTATCTCCAAATGAAAGTTCTTCAATAGGAGAATCAGGGGAAACAGAATCCTCTTCATCAGAAGCCACAGCTAAGGGAAAATGAATTTAGGAAGAATATGCAAGAGTTTCTTCATCTGAATCCAGGTCGTCATTTTCTGAATAAGAATACAGATGCAACAAGAAGAGTCACAACTGCAAAGTACTAAAGGCAAAATAAGGGAGTACCTGGATAACATGCATGGGTTTAGAAAGATTGCTGTTAAGCAATTGTTTTTTTTTTTTTTCAATAATAACTCCAGAGCACAAAAGCTTTTAGAACAGTTGCTCTGGCAACAGAAAGCAGAAAGGGTTGTTACCAAGCTTAGGAAGCCTATAACAAGGAAAATAACCAGGGATCCTGTAGCAGTATTAGAAATATTTTGGAAATGTATTTATTATTTTATTTATTTATTTATTTACACTTGTTAACTGGGAGAGTCCGACTGGACACAGTTCCATTTTCAGCGGAGGCCCGGGGAGAAAATCTCCACATTAAGTATTATTTGCATTATACAGTTAAAAAAACATAGCATTTAAATATAGACATTAGTCCAGTTAAGGGCGCAAGACAAGAAGAAAACAGATGTAAAACAGCTGTACAGCATAGTACAATTTTAAAATATGGTGACATACTAAACATGGTTAAAATGTAGTTGAGATTCATCAGTGAACAATTGATACATACTGTTTTTGAGGTACATAACAGCCATTAGCTGTTGTTGCTACAAGAAGTTAGTATTACGTGGTAGGTAGCTGGGAACATTAGTAGCCAAGCTTGCTAAGAGTAGGTTGTTGATAGGGGCTGAGAGAGGTAGTGGGTGGGGGGAGTAGATGGTATTAGAGGGGGGTTGCAAGGGCATATCTGGCAAGTTTTGAAGTGTGATTTTAGTAAGGATTTAAAGTGGGTGCAAGAAGTTACAGAGGTAATTGAGGATGGGAGGGAGTTCCAGAGTTTGGCTATAGTGCAGGAGAATAAAGCTTCTCCAGCAGAGTTAATGGCTCTTGTGACCTGTAGGAGGTTTTTGTGGCTGGATCTTAGTGGTCTCGTGGTTATGTAGGGTTGGAGTAGATTCTGGACGGATGGGACTTTTAGTGGTTGGTTTATTAGTTTGTGGGCGAGTGTGAGTTGGTACCATTGAAGGAGGTGGGGGAGCTCTAGCCAGCCCAGTTCTGCTAGTGAGAGACAGTGGTGAGTACGGTAGGAGGCCCCTGTGGCGAATTTGGCGATTTTGCTGTAGCAGGTTTCGAGCTTATTTAGATCACATTGTCTAAGGTTAGTAAATACTGGAGAGGCATAGAGTAGGGTAGAGATAAGATGAGAATTTGCTACTGAAATTTTAACTGCTTTGGTAAGTAGTTGCTGATTTCTATACAATGCTCCTAGTTTTTTGTGCACTTTTTTAATGGTCATGGAAATGTGAATGTCAAAGTTCAGTTTATTGTCTATTTCTACTCCTAGTAATTTGGTGTGTTCTGTAGAATGGATGGTGGTGTTGTCTTTTGCTGTGATGTTAAAGTAAGAGCTGTCTAGGGTAAGTTTGGTGGGTTGGAAGATTAGTAATTTTGTTTTGTTTGGGAAATTTTATGAAAATTAGCATAAAGCAGAGAAATGTGGAAATCAAGAAAAAGTACAAATAGAAATATTTATGGAAGAATTAAATATGCCAAGGTTAGATGTAGATGAATATCAATTACTAGCAGGATAGAAGGAGATGAGATAAAATAGCAATGTACAACCAATCTACAGGAAAGTCTCCAGGAATAGATGTTATTCCTGTCAAAGTTTGGAAGCTAGGAGGGAAGAATGATAAATATCGGGGGGTCTTGTTTAACAGTATTTTAAAAGAAGGAGAAGCACCGATATCCTGGAAGAAAGCTCTGATGTCTGTAATACCTAAACATAGTAAAGACTTATTACAGCCAGCTTCATATAGGCTCAGCCCATTTCAATTCTAAACCATAATTATAAATTGTTTATGTCTATAATGGCTAAAAAAAGGCAAAGATGATGTCAAAATTGATAGATATGGATCAATGTGGTTTTGTGGAGAGAACCCAAACATTTGGCAACATTAATAGAACAATGATGATCCAGAGGAAAGAATAATGTAAGAAAATATCACTGTTGTGGGTGGGGCATTTAACAGAGAAAGCTGGGATTTTATGAGTAGGGCAATGGAAGCATTTGTATTCCGTGACACAATAATAAGGTTAATTAGGAGGATACATGACAGATCAGAGGTGGAAATTAAAGTTGGCGGGGGGGGGGGGGTCATCTCTGATAAGTTCTGTTTGAACAGAGGAACCAGGTGGGGTGTCCTCTTTCCCTTTTGTTATTTGTGTTGCATTTAGAACCACTGTTTATTTTACATTTGTTGACCGTGTTTGTCTGGCTGAGCTGATAGCCCTTTTTTCAGTGGAGGCCCGAGGAGAAAAGCTCCACAACATTTACATATATATTTTTAACAGTAAAAAATATGTAAACAAGAAGACTTTAACAATACTTGAGTTGAAATTATACAGAAGGAAATATTAAAGCTCTAGGTTGGGAAAAGTATAATCTTAGAAAATATGTAGGGTGATTGAGTTTACATTCCATTTACAAAATATGAACAAGGAAGAAAAAGCTAAGATTGTAGACACAGTGAGTAGTTGTTGCTAGATAAAAACACACGTAAGAGGCACTAACCAAGTTAACAGGAGGAAGACAGATGGTAAAGAAAATAAGGGACTCAGAAATTAAAGGATAAAACTGGTATGGTAATCAAGAAAAGTTGGCTTTATCTGCAGATGATATTATTTTGTATCTGATAAAACCAGAAAAGGATATTTCAATGTTGTGAAACATTCTGAGATAGTTGCAAGTCTTTTTGAGACAGAAAATTAATGAAGCTAAAACAAAGGCAATAGCTGTA
Organism: Protopterus annectens; assembly: GCF_019279795.1. NCBI lineage: Eukaryota > Metazoa > Chordata > Ceratodontiformes > Protopteridae > Protopterus > Protopterus annectens. Next base: position 895,938,349 of record NC_056747.1, on the reverse strand, counting down.
AATTATGTACCCACACATGAACTGGTTCAGCAATACCCATACTTATGGGGTCATGATAAAATGAAGTACTTTGGAATATGGGTTATAAAAATGATTCTGTTATGGCAGCAAAGAATATGTGGGAAGAGACTAAATAAAATATAATACAAAAAGTGAGACACTGAAGGTCTACTTTACAGATATGGCTAGCAGGATACAAACAGTGAAAATGTTTTTAGTCCCTTTAGCTTTATACACAGATCAGGCATATTTTTATCAACAGGAGGAGAAGTTGTGGATATCAATTAACAAAGTGTTGAATTATTTTTATCGGGGAGGGAAAGAGGGCAACAGTCAAGTGGGATAAGTTGATCCTTCCAATAGAACAATGTGATTTGGGATTACCTGATTTGAATGGGTATTTCAGAGCTACACGCAATAAGGCCCTGCTGAGTTTAATTATGGCGGCTGCCAAAAAAACAATTACTAGAAAATGGAAATCAAAATCTAACCAATTGTACTAGAAGTAGTGATTAAGGTAACAGAGATAAAATAACTGAAAGTGGGATCTTTAGAAAAGGGTAGGTGCAAATTACATAGAAAATAATGTGAATTGTGGGAATAATGCATGCAGAATGATGTTTTGGAGGAGGAATGTGGTTTAAGAGAAGGCAGGAACTGAATGAGCTATGTAAAGCTTGACTTACAATGACTGTAGAGAAGACTATATGAGATGGATAATTTATGCAAATAAAAAATATCAATACAGTTTTTCATTTATATAAATGCATGATGGCTTACATCATATGCAATCATTTAATAAAGATGTTTCTTGTTTAAAAAAAGAAAAAAAAGAATACCTATGCCTCTTTAAAGGAGTAGAGGAAAAAGGGGTCCCAACAGCAGAATGCACTGGAAATGACTGAGGGGGCTTCAGAGACAAGAGAGCCTAGAAGAGACCATTAGTAAAGACCTGCCATTCCTTTAGAGGGTCTCTAACCACAGGAGAAAAAGCCTTTTTTTTTTTTTACTTCTTTAAGATGAGAAACAAACTTTTTTTTTTTTACTTCTTTTTAGAGGGGATGTTAGGCCGCACAGTCTTGGATGGTCAGATCCTAATCTACCTCAATAAGGGAACTGGGTACTTCCTCACAAACAAAGATTTCAGAAATTCCCCCTTCCCTTCAGAAATAACTAGCCTTAGTTCCCCCTTCTTGTCATCAATACACATCAGATCAAACCTAGTGGACGTGCAGGTGGCCTGATGTACTGTGGCCTCTGACAGGGAAATGTTGTCGGAATCTGAAGGTCCGAGGTCTCATCATCAGACACAGAAGAGATATCCAGCTGGAGCTAGACAGCAGAAGCCTGTGCTTTAATTTTTTTGGACGTCTTCCTTAAAGGAGGCTGGACATCAGAGCTGAAAGACCCAGCCAACATTGAGCCTTGGACAAAAAGCTTAAGATGCTGGTTATCTAAATAAACCAATAAAGAAGACAGGCAGCTATGCAGGGTCTTAGGGAAGAAGGATTAGCAGATGGGACACTCCCTATAATTATGTTCCATGCCTAAGCAGAATAAACACTTATCAAGAGCTCCTTATGGGGAAGTTGTCGCCCACAACTGCATTTCCCTTTTCTGGAAGACATGCAGTTAAAAGTAGAATAACCAAAGAAAAAAGGAAAGGCTCCCATTGGGGTACTTAACCGCCCAATAGCTCGGCTTTCAGCTCTGAGATGCATGACCAACAGACTGGAGACTGACTATGGGGTTTAGACTGTTAGCAAAGAATTACTGAGGTTTTAGTCAATGTATGTCCTTCATGTACCTTACACCATCAGGCTTGGGTCATAAATCATACCTACCATGCTTTGAAGGGCTCAGGCTTTGGCATGCCAGCTGGATGTACAGCTACCCTTGGTAGAATATCCTTTTTGCAAGGAATATTGCAACAGTGATCTTGGGAGGACATCAAGGACTTCTGTCCTATATGACTCAGGAGTAAACTGAGAATTCAGAGGGAAAAGTAGAGACTCCAACAAACAAAACCAGGGGTTGTGGGAAGGAGTTTCACAGACTGAAGAGCTGTGAGATACAGATTATGAAGAGGCCTGCATGTGCAATGGGAAGAAAGGTACCAAAATGACAAGATGCAAGAAGCCTCTGGTGAGTTTGGCATAGTAATCAAAGTGAAGAAGTGCTATCCTACAACTGTACAGCCATCCTCTTGCAAGTGTTAAAGTCCTTAAAGTTGGCATACAAGGGACAATCAATGACTCAGTCATGGACAACAACTCAACCTTATTTCAAAAGAGAGTGGAATGGTGGTGCCCTCTCATAGATCTAACTTCCACAAGTGCTGGAGGTAGAAACTCCCATGGCATAGAAGGATAAAGCCCAGACTATGACCTGCATCAATTAGTGACTCTAGTGGCAGGCAGGGATGGGCATGCATATCCCAGAGGAGGGAGGGACACTCACCTTAGCACACCCTGAGGGAAGGTGTGGTCCAATAAGAAGGGAGTAGCCCTCAGACAGTTTTCAAAATGACAGGGAGGGGTGATCCCCCCTCCCCCGGATGCTTTTAGGTTTCACACTAGCTCCAGCCCAGTGTTACTCTAGGGAATGAAAAAAAAAAAGTAGGGGCTGGTAGACCCAGGGATGGGGTCAGTGAGGATTATTGTTTTTGTTTTTTGGCCCTGCACTTGTGCCTTATTTGAGGATCACTCTTGTGTAGTAGTCAGTGAGGTAACAGACCAGATAGTACACAGCAACTGGGGAGGGAAGAAAAAAATAGAGTGTTGGATGCAACCTCTTCAACTGTGACCACAGTTGTCGACCACAAAGGAGTGCAATAACTACAATAAACTAAAAAGGGTATATCTGTGGCTCATGTTTTACAGCAGATTTTAAGGTACAGCCTCTATTCCTTTAATCTTTCTTTAACCTGGTGAGCTTTTATTGCTTCCAATGTGGGCATTCATTTTGTGGTAAAGTAGAGGATTTACTTTCTCCCTCCATAACCATAAGATGCAAAGCTGAAACACTTGTACTAAAGACATCTGACAATATTATGCAAGAGTTCCATGCAAAAGAGGTAGCTCCTTCTGTGATCATGATTGGTGATCTGATGAATGTAGATAAACTTGGCAAGATCTGGTATTATAGATACTAAATGTATGAACCTTTAATTGATACACTTAGGTGCTAGTTATGACAGTTACACATTCAGTCGCAGTACAAGTAGTTTTTCAGGCACCTGGTTAAAAAAATAAACCTTCACGAACAAATAAATAAGATACACTAATGTGATACATTCATATTTCAAAGTATACCCAACCTGTGGGATAACCTTCCACTGTGTATCAAGCAGAATTGCACCCTTATCATCTTTAAGGTAAAGCTAGATAACTGGATGGACAGCTTCAAAGTCTCCCCTGATCTATCTTGTGCTGAATTTCTTAAGTCTCGAGGAAACATCTTTATAATGTCTAATGATCAGGTTTGTAATGGTCTGTAGAATGATTGCCCAATACTTAACAATGAACCTATGCAGCAGTGGAGGACATGCAAACTACAAGATCAGCAACAAAGAAGTATAAATCTTAGCGTTGTGTATGAGGCCTATTCCTAATGCAGAGTGGCTTCAGTGGAGGTTAACAGGTAGTGTATAATTTCCAGCATGGCAGCTTGAAATTTAATGAGCAAGCCAAATACATAGGCAGAAGAAGGATGTAGCTACTTTTCTACCCATTGCAGTGGGACCTTCAAAGTACGATATGGGGTTTATAATCAGTCTTCAGCTGAACCATGCAGTTGCAGTTTAGTGCAAAAGATTAAGGCTAAGAAGCATCATACTCTAGGGTTTTATTCCTTCAGTCTCCTATTTACCTTCTGTGTGAGTCTATGGTTCATAAGTAGTTACTAGGCTTGCAGTCCGGGGGACCACTGAGATACCTAAACCACATTCCCAGCTGCCCCCCAAACACTGTATTTAATTGACTTGCTCTACGTCACACAGCAAGCAAATGAAAGTTGAAGGAATCAAACCCTGTACCACAGGAACTAAAGGTCATAGCCTTAACCTACTTTGTGAACTGCAGACTTACTAAGTTAGTCAATTATTTCAAAGGGGAGAAGGTTTAGCCCTTGAAAAAGAAGTTGAGAGGCCGAAGTCATGTCACTCACTTAAGAGTGCTCCTGTTTTTCACATTTGTTTAAGCTGGTCTCCTTTTTCTGTGTGGTAGTTCAAAATTTACTAACATCAGTACATCTTTTTTTTAGGCCTTGACCGGCTGATTGCTTTATCCCATATGAGGGAATCCATTTTAAATCACTTACTTGTTTTTGCATATTCTCAGTCTTTTAAGCAGAGAGAGCTAGAGCCTCGTGTTCTCAGTAACTTTCAGTGATTATGAAAATGTATTTAGTAGTTCACTTTGTAAAATTACTTTATCAGTTTTAAGTGTTGACATGATTTTTTTATGTCTTTTTGTTTAGAAATTAAATATTTTGAACGTTCTGAGCAACATAGCACTCAGAGTAAACCAAGTGTAGATCATGGATCCTTCAGGCATAAAACATGCCATAGCAAGAGTTTCTAACTTCCCACCTTGACCAGCACACAATGAAATAGCAGATCATCAGTATTTCATCTGAGCTTTTACATTCATCAGACTTGATGGGCCTGTTTCACATTTCTTTTTAAAATAATTTATACTAAATGTCAACATTTCATCCTTCCATCACGACATATGTTACATGGGCATATGAAGCAAAAGAGAGCTACATACTGAACCATGGAAAAGCAAGTTCAAAACAATATGGAAACAACTGTTGTATATCACTCAATCTCTTAGAGAAAGAAATCTGGACAAAGCCATAAATAATGGGGGGGGGGTCAAAGGCCTAAAAATAAGGACAATTTTTAAATACTGCTCTTACAAATTTAGAAAGTTGAAAGAATAACGTTTTAAATTAGTATGCATTTTCTGAAAAGGATGAAGTCTAAACTCAAATGTCTGTTGTCATCTTCTAACTTCAATCTTTAATGATTTGCTAGAAACCACAATTTTATGAAAATGGACCAAGAATATGAGGCAAAAATCTGTACAGTTGAGCAGTATGAACTGCTGAGATACACACAAACTGTGGAAACAACTGTTAGACATGCAAAAGGTCTGAAATACTACAGATGACTGAAACTACATTTTGTTTTCAGAAAGGTAAACACTATTAGGTAGATCCTGACTGATTTCACTGGTGAGTGAATAAGCAGTACTAGCAAACGAAACAGCAGGGATGATGCACAGTAACTGCCTCAAAGAAGCAGGCTCTTTTTCTGAGGCTGTATGAAGACTGATAATATTTACTGGGGTAGGAGTTCATATTTAATACCTTCCATAATTTACAAGCAAGGCAAATCAGTTACTTTCTACAAACCTTAAAATTACAGCTGTACAGATTAAACATGCTATCTGGAAAAGGAAAGGATATAAAAAAGTTAAATATCTTACAGTGACTTCCTTTCCCAGGCTAATTGTTGTAAGCAAATGTTTAACTCCTTCTCCACTGCCAACTTGCCAGATAATTGGCTCAGCAGGCTGGTTCTTAAATGGCCAATCTCTTGCCTGCAGCTCATACCAGATGGTGCTAAAAGAAAACAAATAAATGTTATGCTATTATGAGCAATTCTGCAGTAAATGTTAGAAATAAAATATACAAAGCCTAAACTACAAGTACAATGTGATGCTGTAATAAAATAATCAGTTGATAAAATCAATCGTCTTTAAATCGAAAATAAAATTACATTTTTACTCAGTTATGCAAAGCAAGAGTTTCACTATCCTGATGTATCAACTGCATTGCTGAGAATTCAGAAATGACACACCACCTATGACACACTGCTTTCTGTGCAGTAATATGCCTCTTGCAAATGAATTATGTTCTCCGGCTTTGCTTTGATTTTCAGGCTTCTGAAATTAGGAAGGAAAATCCAAAGTGATATAAGAGAATGTAAACTGCTGGTAAATGGCCATTTTGATTTACTTAGTTCTACGCATAAAACTAAGAAAGGCTGGTAAAATCCATATACTCTTCAGGTTTACAATAATAAAGCAACTAAATTAAGTGCAGTGATGCACCTGCGACCAAATTATTGAGACACAAAATTATGAAATTATTAACCAAAATGCAGGGTCTTTACTTTTGGCTGTCACTTATGATTTTAACCCAAAGTTACAGAACACTTACCATAAGATTTCCACCTCATTTTCATTTAAATGACAGTATACAGTTCTATTTGAAAGGGGATTTCACAGTCACTATTCCAGTCGAGTCAAACTGCACAAAGTGAAAAATTAACAGCTGTGATGCTCAAGAGGTAGTCACATGCACTTAGACACTTACCAGGAAAGCACTAGACACATGCAGTTAGACACTAACCAGGAAAGCAAGAAGACTGGTAATCCTAAATCACACCACTGTTTTATTCATGTAGCATTCCAAATACATAATACTGATAAGCGCTTTCATCTTAAGGCACTCTACGACTTCTTCAGATAACAAGAATCACATCCAGTCATTCCAAATACATAATACTGATAAGCGCTTTCATCTTAAGGCATTCTACGACTTCTTCAGATAACAAGAATCACATCCAGTCAACCAAAAAAAGACTGTAGTTAAGGGCCAATTCATTCAAGTAGCCCGACTAACTACACCGATAGATGATTTTCTAGATAAGGGCAACACTCTTAATAATATGCTCCTAAGAAGGGGTTATCTCAGATCTTTTATTAATAACTCCATGGATGAGGTGGTTTGCAAATGAAGACACAATGTATATAAGCCCATTTTATTAGGGACTAGAGACTTGCACCAGGAAAACTACAATATTAATCCTAGTGACGTTTTAGTTACCCGTGAGAATAGAAACCCATTAACTGTAGCTGTTTCAGTGTGTATTCAACTGGCCATTGATTTATTAGATGGGTACTGGACAAGATTTGGTATACTGCACATGGATGCTTCGACCCAGAACTAAAGATGAATAATAAACCAACTATTACATATAGAAGAGGCACTAATTTAAAACACTTATTTGAAACCAACCACAAACACACACACAATACACACAACAATGGAATGTTTAGATGTGGAACGTGTCATTTTTGTAAAGATATACTGTGTACTTTTGTAAAGATATACTGTGTACTAACGTGTGCCTTATTAATGGGCACACTTGCAGGATTAGTGGTAAATTTAATTGCCTGACAAAAGGAGTAGTATATGCTGCCTTTTACCAAAATTGTACAGTATTTCACATAGGCAAAACTGAATGGACACTGAAAGAAAGAATGTACGAACATTCATGTTGTTAGAACAGGCAGCAAAGTTTATGCCTTGTTTAGACATCTCAACACTTTTCCAGAGCGTACTTTTAAGTTTATTGTGCTTGAGAAACTGAGTCCAAACCCTAGAGGTGGTCCTTGGGGTTATTCTTGGAAAGGAAAGAACTCCTATGGCAATTACGCCTGAATGTGCACAACTACCCTGGTTTAAATGGGTCTATATTATATTATCAACAGGTGAAAATGTCGACTCTGACTTGTTCGACACCAAAATGTCAAACTACAAAATTAGGCAACGGCCAAATCAATGATTTCTTTCCAACGGAAAGAAATCGGTTGGCCAAACACCAATGCCACGGTGATTTGGCAGTTTGCTAATTTTGTAGTTCGACATTTTGGTGTCGAACAAGTCAGAGATGACATTTTCACCTGTCGACAATATAATATATAGACCAATTTAAATGGTATTACACCTATAAACAGTATTTTGAAGCTAAAAGCTTATCATTGTTAAAAGACACATATTTGACTTAAGTTTTTTGTGTTAAAGTTTTGGATTTTATTTATTTTAGTTTTTTAATTTACACAGCAACAATACCTTTTTTACTATGTACAGGCAATCACTTTTTTTTACAATTAGATCACTTTAAAAATGTTGGTGGAAAATGGTCATATGACTTTTTTGTATAAAATGGCTGAATGAATGGAATCTTGTTAGCCAAAAAAATCTTAGAATGCCTTAAGACAAAAGCGCTTATCAGTTTTATGTATTTGAATGTTTTTTAATGGATTTCTACATGAATAAAACAGCTGTGTGGTTTAGGATTACCAGCTTATGTACTTCTTTTGTTCCTAATAAGTCTGTGAGTTGTTTTTTGGGATTTTTAATAACCAGGAAAGCACCAGGAAAGCATCAGTGATCAAGTCACTCCAAGTGCATCAGATGCATCTTGTCATTGCTTTGTTACAATACTAATATCCAAATCATCATCTACAGTGTAAAACAAGGCCAATAATCCAAAAAACAAAAACTGAAGAAATATGTTCAAGTAAATTACTTTATTGTACATGGTCAGTTAAGCGTTATCATCCTTGAGAAAGTACTTCCTCAGAACTGATTAAACAATTTTAAACTAGTATTTAAAGCTAACAAATTAAATCACATAGTAAAACAATGCCAATTATAGAAAACCTTTCAGAGCAAATCTACCCAAACTGCATACCATTACCATTATAAACAATAAATTCGCATTGCAAGTCGTGTCACCAAAACATTCACAGACATGTTACAAATATTTAAAAAATGTAATTATTGTATAACATTCAGAGCATAAAAATACATATTTATAAAATCATAATCAACTAGCCCTCAGTTTTAAAATACTTGTTATAGAAATAGCTTGATTTAAACCTGAAAAATGTGTAGTATTTAATTTCAGCACAATTCTCTAAGTTCCAGATATGTTTTCCAATCACCACTGCTGTTACGTCTACATACTTACTCTAAAAAACATGAAAACATTAACATTTTTGCACAGCCCACATGATTAGCCAAAACATTATTACTCGCATCATGTAAATATCACTGATATGCTCAAGAATCCTTTTGTTTAACTTACTTTAGTCTTTCCAACATAGAAATAATCACATGATAAGATATTTGCAACATATATAGGTTCATAGGTTGGTACTAGGCTCATGAGTGATTTGTAACAGACGAGTACCAGTAAGAGTGAAAGGGAAGGTCTACAAGAGGGTAGTGAGACCAGCTATGTTGTACGGGTTGGAGACAGTGGCACTGACAAAAAGGCAGGAGTCAGAGCTTGACGTGGCAGAGTTGAAGATGCTAAGATTTGCACTGGGTGTGACGAGGATGGACAGGATTAGGAATAAGTATATTAGAGGGTCAGCCCAGGTTGGAAGGTTTGGAGACAAAGCCAGAGAGGCAAGATTACATTGGTTTGGACATGTGCTGAGGAGGGATGCAGAGTATATTGGGAAAAAGATGCTTAGGATGAAGCTGCCAGGTAACAGGAAGAGAGGAAGGCCTTAGATAAGGCTTATGGATGTGATGAGAGAGGACATGCAGGTGGTTGGTGTGACAGAGCAAGATGCAGAGGACAGGAGGAAATGGAAACAGTTGATCTGCTATGGCGACCCCTAACGGGAGCAGGCGAAAGAAGAAAAAGAAGAAGAAGGTCGGTACTAGGCTATCAGCCCTAGGGCCTATACAAGCCTAGTCATAACAATTCCCTGGATATTTCTTCCCACAATATTTATTTCCCTGGACTCCTGTCTAGCAGGGTGACTGACGTGATCTCCGGGGTGAATTTCCTATCTCCCATCCAATTGTCAAGGTTTCTTTTGAAGAGGGCCAAGGAGTTGCTCTGCTTGACATGTATGGGCAGTAAATTCCACAGTATGGGGACTCTGGGTCAGGAACCTATCCCTCCAGCATGTTTTGTTCATTGTGATGACAAGGTTTAGATCCCTGGAGCGTGTGGCTCTGAGGGATTGGGATTTCTTCAAGTGGAGCATGTCCAACAGCTCAGGGTTTGACATGGCCTTGTATGTTAAGAAGAGATCGCCTCCGAGTAGACAATATGCCACAGACTATAGCTGGAGTTGTTTTAGACGGTCAGCATGGGGCATCTGCTTTAGGCCTGTGATTCTTTTAGTGAGGTATTTCTGCAGCCTTTCCAGCTGTTGCAGATGTCTTGTGAGGTACATACCAAACAAGGCGTTGTACTCTATAATGGGTCTAATGAGGGATGAGTATAGTGGGACAGTGACCTCCTTTTTTCTGGATGAAAAGCCCTTAGTGATGAGGTGTGCCACATAGGATTTCTTGACTGTTGTGGTGATGTGGTTATCAAAGGTGAGACCACTGTCCACCTGTGTCCCTAAAGTCTCTCATCACACTTTCAGTGTTTAGTGTACTGCCACCTATGTGGTAATTCATGGGTACATGTTTTTTCCCAAAGGGGATAACTATACATTTCTTGGCAATAAGCTTGAGCCCATGGCACTGGCACCAAGCATCTGTTTCTGTAAGGCCCTTTTGTAGAATATCCACATAATTTGGGGATTCAATAATGGCTCCCAGTTTGCAGTTATCAGCGAACTTTGTTAGCCAGAGTCCCTTAGTGTTGGCCTGTACTTCAGAGAAGTAGATGCCAAACAAGAGTGGTCCCAGGACTGAACCCTGAGGTACTCCACTTGTCACTTGTCTGGAGCTGGATTTGGAGTCGGCTACTTTTACAGTCTGGGTTCTGTCAGTAAGCCAGTTGGCAACCCATCGAGTGATGTAGGGATTTATGCCCAGCTTAGTAAGTTTATCTATGATTCCAGAGTGGGGGATGGTGTTGAAGGCCTTGGCGAGGTCCAGATAGGCGGTGTGGACTGCCTTACCCTTGTCCATACCTCTGAAGACGGATTCAAAGACATCAACCAGGGTCAGGAGACAAAATCGGCCCTTCAAGAACCCAAACTGGGTGGGGTCCAGTGTTTGAAGGTTGCCAATGTTTTTGATTATAAGTACCATGATAATGCGTTCCATGCAGAACAGGCTTGTCAGACTCATGGCACGGTAGTTCCCGGGATCCAAGGTGGATCCCCCCTTGTGGAATGGGATAACTGTAGCTGTGCGCCACTCAGTGGGCATGAAGCCTGAGGTGAGGCTGTGATTAAACATGACACTCAGGTGAGGTGCCAGTTCATTTTGTAGTTCATGCAGTACACAGCCCAGGATGTCATCTGGTCCCATGGATGCTGTATTCCTAGCTTTGGGGAGTGCCATGATTATCGGAATTTGGCAATCTTTCAGTATTGAGATGGGCCCTTTAGGGGGTGAGAGGGGGATGAAGTTGGCACTAAATCGATCTGCCAGTATACTGGCAATATCCTTGGGATCAGTATATTTAATGCCATTCTGTTGTAGCTCAGAGCATATCTGAGCGTTGCCATTTAGATTCTTGACATAACTATAGAATGCCTTGAGGTTGTCTTTGGAATCTTTGGCAATTTTATAGCTTTGGAGGATTTTATGAGGGATCTCAGCTTCTTACTGAGGCTAGTAAGGGAGTTTTTTGCATCCTGGGATTTTCCTCTTTTCTGCAACAGTTTCTTTCTTCTGTTGTATAGTTTGTTTATGGCAGGGGACCACCAAATTGGCTTCCTTTTTTTGGAGGAGAGCGTCTTGGTTCTATTTGGGATGGCACGATTCATGCACTAGTGGATGTGCTCGTACAGTGCCTCAGTTTAGGATTCAGCAGTCAAACTTTCAGCTCCCATCTGCATGGGTGCCATGAAGTTTGTCACTTCTGACTTGAGCAGCATGAAGTTGGCTTTGGAGAAGTTTTTTACAGAGGTTTTCCTTACTGAGGGGGGTGGGGGTGGGATGTGGATGTCAAGGGTAATTTGCGTATGGTCAGACCTGACCAATGAGGGGGTGACCACTGGTGTGGAGCATCAATCTCCCATGTTGGTAATGACCAGGTCTAGGATATTGAAGTCCCTGGTGGGACAATGGATTAGTTGATCCAGGGCGTTGGAATTTATGAATTCCAAGAACCACTGGGAAAAGGTGTTGGTACCAAAGTAGTTTTCCCAGTTACTGGCAGGGTAGTTGAAATCAACCAGATGTTTGGTTGTATCTTAATATTTTCCAGTATTCTTAGAAAAGTGTAGTGAAAATCTTGAGGCATGGTGGGGGATCTGTAGCAAGCTAAAATTTGGATTGCAGTCTTACCTAGTGTTAGTTGCACCTGGAGAATTTCAGAAGCACTAGTATGGCAACTACATCTCCCAAGACACAAAGATTCTAGAACAACCCATAATATTCATTAAAGTGGAATCACTGTTATACCTACAAGGCTTACAATGCCTACATTTAATTATTTTACTACCAAAACAATCCTGCTTAACAGGGTATCTTTCCATAATTTGCTTGAAATTGTAACTCTTTCTAAAGGAAGATAATGTTTTTTTCACACAATTTATTCCTCAATTCCTCATTAAAGGCAATATATCAACTCTTTCTAACAATATTTTTGATTTGAGTTGAACTTACAGGTGAAAAACAAGGCCATGATTGTATTAAAATGTCCAGCTTTTATGCCAGAACCAACCTTCATGAACCTGGGGTTGTCAGCTATCCTCAGAATACGCTGGAATGTATCTTTCCAGACAAAACTTAATTCTTGTCAACTATATTCAATAAATCAATATAACCCCTATTCTTCAAGCAGTTTATTCAAGAAATTAATCTTATTTAAAAATCATTCTCAATAGAGGTTAAGTCAAAATATTCTAACCATGTGTTCTTTCACAAAGCTTCACTTTTATGACATAGGATGAGTACTCAGATAAGAGTTACTAAAAGTAAGTTTTCTGTAAATCTTATATTTAAAACATCCACTCGTCACATTTTTAAAAATCATAATATCAAGATAATTAATTCTATCCATGCTGTAATTCAAAGTCCATCCATTCATCCACAATCCCTTTCCCAATTTTGCAGATGGGGTTGGAGTGTCTGTAGTCCCACTTAATTAATCAACGCATTTCTGGAGTTCTTGAATATCTCAATGTTTATAAAATAAAAATATCCAGAAAAAGAGTATATAATAGAGTTAAAAACACAGTTCTGCTCCCATTGCCAAAGAATAGTGTTAGCAAATACTGGGGCAGCTGTTGCTCCCATAGCTATACCCATTAACTGTTGGTAATACTCGGTGTCAAAGTAAAGAAAATTGTTATTTAAAACAATCTCCATCAATTCATATAACATGGTAATTTCATGGTGTGATAATTTTGTGTCACTAGAACTCGCTTCATAAAACCACAGTCCTTACTATCCAACATAAGCGAAATGCCATCACTAGCATAATCACTTCTAGACAGTACATTAAAAAAAACATCTGGAATCCTTTAAATGTATTCTTTATCATTAAAGAATGCTTTTAACACAGTATCAGCATAAATAGCAAACAGGTCAGTCTTAGAGCCATTAGCTGCCACTGTTTGCAACAATGAGGGGTCTAAAATATACTTATGTACTTTTAGAATCCCAACGATGGCAGGTACCAATGATTGTTGACCATTAAAATATTATTTATTAATACTGATTCCTTGTTATAAATACAGAATATTCAAACAGCAATCAATTTTGGAACAGGCGATATTAATTTCATTCATAGCTACTATTGTATAAGTGTTGTCAATCATTAACAAGTCAAACATGTTCTCACAGTTTACAACATAAATTCATAAATACCAGCCGGCTCCCTTTACCAGTATTCATTATATGCAAAGACTTATCAGCAGCCAAACATAATCATTCTCTTTTTTTTTGTTGAGTTGTAAAATCTCCAGTTTCTTTCCTGGCTCAATTTATGAAATTCTATCCTCGGAATTTATCCTTTATATTTCTGTCATTGTCTTGTAACTTGATAAAGCTTGTTTGTGCCATCTGATGATTCAATCTAGTAGAGTTTCACTGATGTAGTGTATGCCATTATGACTGTTCCTTTAGCCTCTTTGTTAGCCAACCACTATTCCTTCTTAGCCTGGTCCATCTTTTCTATCTCTCACTTCTTTCTGCACTCCTCCTTGCTCTGATAACTTCCTGGATTTCTGCATTTCTCCACCAGCATTCTTTCTGCACCTGGCCTGACTGCATAAGTGTTCTATCATCTTCATACATGCTGTTTTGAGACAGTGCCATTCCTCTGGCTTCCATTTCCTCTTATTCCAGCGGTACTATAGTCATGAGCATTTCCTTGAATTCCTATGTTTTCATTCAACATACAGGTCTTCAGGTAAGTCCCTGTTGACTTTAACACCTTCTCTGACAACAACTTGCAGCTGACTGTGACCAAGAGTGGTCTACACTGCGGACAGACCATTTCAATAGAGGTTAACATTGATTTGACTCAATGCTCTTTATATACTAGAAGGAGGTCCAGCTGAATTGCATGCTGAGCACTCTTGTCTGTGATCCTGTGACTGTTTCTCTTAGAAAGCAACATGTTGACCACCATTAACCTGTCTACCAGACAGAAGTCTAGAATTGCCCCTCCTTCATTATTGTTGCCCCAACCTCACGGACCCTCATTAGCCTGTTCTGTCTGTTCCATTAAGAGCATTCAGGTCTCCCAAAATCAAGACCACCTCATTTTGTGCTCCTTTATCAAAAAGGTCTTGCAACTGCTGTCTGACTCCCTTCTTTTCTTCACTATCATAGTCCACCTGTGAAGAACAGGCTGAGATAATGAAGACTGCTCTATCTCTACACTAGATTCTGCCTACCATGAGTCTGTCACTTATTCTGACTACATCCCTCACTACCTTCAGAAGACTCTATCACCATCATTTTCTAGTCTATCTACTCCAAAAGTAGCAGACTATGGATTCTTGGGCAGCTCTTCCACCTTGTCTCCTGGATACAGGGCCTATCCAGTTTTCTCCTTACCATCATGTCATAAACATTTACAGGCTGCATCTGTCAGTGAAGTTACATTCACTGTAGCAGTCCTTAGTTCATTTTTGTTAGAGTGATTTTTTTTTTATCCGGCTTTCATTTAACAGAGCTATCCAAGACTAGGCAATAGGCTAGTCATTAGCTTACTGCTCCTGGACACACAGTGGTCAATATAAGTATGAAGCTCCCTCCCCATGGGTTCCTGGAGTACGTCAGGTCCTCCAACCCACTTAACACATGTCCTTTTGTATATATCAGATAAACTCACCATATCAACAAGATCCAATTTTCACACTGCTGAATTGCTAGCCCTGACATGGTCTGTAACCTGTTTTCCATGTATTCCTAGCTAGAGGATACAGTGCCCCACAATTGATCCACATGACTCTTAACCCCAACCCTCCAAAGGCGCTACTTTGAATCTGTGCTGCTACTTAAGGCTCAGTGCACTTTTGTGTGCATTCTGTTGGCAGATCTCTCAAGTTCAACTGTGAGGGTTGGATATGAAGCCGGTACCTTCCATTCTGGAGTCAGAAATACCAAGCATGTTTTTAGGAGGTTGGAGGAACCTCACACAGACAAGGGGAGAACATTGAAAATCTACAGAGACAGTGACTGGAGTTCAGGATCAAGCCATGGCTGTTACGTATGTGAGGCAAAGATATTAACCATTATACTACATTTCATACTCTGAAGATCAAAAGATGAAGTTGCACTACAATTTCTTCTAGATATGAAAATCATACAGCTGTGTTTTATGGAGGGCTCTTGTGCACTGCAACCTTTGTCAGAGACATGAACACAAGGTGAGGGCAGGTTGGTCTGTGTACAGATAATGCATCTGTAAGCTGCCAGGCTTTATTACGACTTCTGCCAATCACAGATGGCCAGGGCCGGTGTTAGCATTTTGGGAGCTCTCAGCAAGTTTCAAGTTGCAGCCCCCCTAGGGACTTCCAGTGTATCACCCTGCCACTGCTACCCCTCCTAAGCAACCTTTTAGTTCATGCTGCAAGCTTTTAGAAGTAGTAGATAGTCTGACCTGTAGCTACAATGTTCTTGCATTGCAAAAGGGCAGTGTACCACACTATGTTCACCCATCTCACAAAGGAACGTTCACAGTTACTCATATTTAGTTGCAACAATGATACATCACAACAGCTCTATGTAACTGTCTGGACTTGGGTGAAATGGCACCCTAGGCCTACTGTTTCAGAAGCATACACACATACGCTCAAGTCCTCCCCTCTGTTTCCCCCCATGTTGGGCTCCTCATACGATGCACATTACTTTTTTTTCTTTCTTTTCTCACATTTTGCCTTATTATTCAGCTTTTTCAAAACACCATAACTTTCTATCTTGTAAGAAGTGCATTGTTCATTTTCTTTCTCTTTTTACACAACATTTTCATCCAATGATGGCATAAACAAAAATTATGATCAAAAGTAGAAATTCAGTGTTTCTGTTCAGCTTTAGTTTTCCCGGCATCCTTTCAACACACCTTTCCTAACCAACACAGCACAGTAGTAATCGTTTAGGAAATAGCGCAAAAAAGACAGGGTCCAAGAAGCCATATGGTTACAGATGCTCTGGGATGCACTTCAAAGCATTTTCCCAACCGTTTAATCCAATGGTGGCCTAAACTAAAATCATGAGTAAGAAAATAATTTCAGTCTTATTTTTATTTTTTGTCTTTCAAGGAAAGTATTAAGTTGTGCCCAAGGCTAAATGGTCAACGTTGACAAAACAGTAGCTCATAATAAATTAATAAACCAGTTGTGAGGATACACAGCTCTATCCCAGAATACTGCCTGCCTCCCTAACCTCCCCCCAAAAAAGACAGTCACTGTATCTCACTGGTGCTAGATTGGGATGAAATCAGAGGTACAAACTGCCACTGTCATGTATTTCAAGAAACTGCTGACATACATATACATAGCATGCCTCCTCACCCGTAGCCACCTAAGGCAGCCACTGATATACATGCATGATGTATGATTGTGAGAAAAGTGAAAAAAAATAATGATTACAGTAATGTATTCTACTTCACTGCTCCTAGACAATGCACTGCCCCTACAGAAGTTGTAGTAACCTTTTTTGTAGAACTGTGAGGTCTGGCAGAAAAGTAAAACAAACATTAATCACACTATCCTTCAGCAAAACATAAGCTATACTGATCTCCTGTGCACACCTATAAGGTTTTACTGTGATGAAAATTAAAGTAATAACCACACAATCCTCAGCCACCCCCCCACCCCCACACACACACACACGTAAGCTACAGTAGTTTTCTGTACACACACATCTAAGAATGGCTGGTTTTAGAATGGGTATAGTTGAGAGCAGTGGCCATTATCAGTTTTATCCTAACAGGGTCATATCACAGCCCTGTTCAGGTTAAAGAGCATAATCAGAAAAATTAACACATGTTTTTCTCTTCATTTTTCCCCAACCAACAACAGCTTTTGTGAGGCCCCCCACAAGGTCAAATATGATTAAGAGAGCCTCTTGTATCCATTTATACAGTCTAGAGAGTATGGGCCACCAGAATCCTAGAAGATCCAAGTGTCAGAATGTTTTATGATATATTTTATGCCTTACTTTTGAAATATAATTACTTGTTAGCTGTATTTCTTACTGATACCCAAGAATCACATATGTGTCCTAGCATTACTGGTTGTATGCACAGATAAAAATCAGTGATATTTTTTACAAAGACACACACAAGTATAAGCCATAGCAATATTAGTCTTGTACTTGTTTCAGCAAATAGCAATACATTGTGCAACACTGATACTCCTACACCATATCAGTGACTGCTGTTTAGCAGTCATCAAACAGCAGCACGGGTAAGTCACTTTTACTTACCTCATCGAGGAGTAATGCATATATGTCACTGTCCCTGATTTCACAGACCTTCCCTGATTTTGCTCATAATTTTGATCTGTCCTTTGAAAAAAGTCTGATTTGCTGGTCAATCATTCAAAATTACAGACTCAATAAATCCAGACACCAGAGTTTTATACTTATTGTCCAAAAAAATGCATGTTGATGCAATAGCTCTTATTCTATTAACATTTTAAGTGAAAATGTAGAACACAAACCTCAGACTCTCCACGTTACAAAAATAATTTATTTAGAAGAAAAGACAAACGGTGAGCGCTTTCGCGTATACTCTGATACGCTTCTTCAGACAATATAACACTGAAAACAGTCAGCATATTTATAGGGAGACATTTTAAGTGAATTAGAGTAATATTTAAACTGTGTTCTTGATTTTGAGACTTTATTCTGCTATTAATTTTGACACCAAGATGAATTCTTCGGCAAATAAGTTGAGAGTTATAGTATTGGGTGTTCTGCCAGTATTTATAAAACTCTATGAAAGAGAAAACTGTCCCTGAGGAAAGTATGCACTGAGATTGGTCACTCTGGGCTATTGATCTCTCTAGTGCTTATCTTGCTCGTGTTCATTTTCAGCTTTATCCTAAAAGGGTCATATCACAGCCATGTTCAGGTTAAGGACCATAATCATGAGATTAATACATTTTTTTAATCCTTGTTTTTCCCCAACCAGCAGCAGCTTTTGTGGGGCCCCCACACAGTCAAGGATGACTAAAGGTCCCCCTGCAGCCACAGGTATTGCAGGTACCTAATGCTGGCTATGTTGTTAGTTTTAGTGGAAATAAACGTCCACCAGTAAGGTTTGTGGCACTATATCAGTGGTAAAACATTTAATGGAATTGTGAAGCCTGTTACCTGATAAAACACTGTTACTATAACCAGAGATATCTTTGAATTTTAAAGGAGACACAAATAAGAGTTATTATCCACCTGGTTTCTTAAGTATATAAGATTGCTGTACTATATTTTGTTGGCTTGACAGACATGTTACAAAATATCAGGATAACATAACTTGCTGTGTTTGAGGGCCCCTCAGGAACTAGGGGCCCCCAGCGGCTGCAGGGTTTGCTGGTGCCTAAAGCTGGCTATGTAGATGGCCTACAAAAATACTTAGAGACATTTTAAATCACTACTGGAGTGCTATGGGACCTAGTCCTTGAAGCAGTCAAGTCACACAGCACAGGCTTTACTACACTGAAAGGGGATTTTTCATGAATTCTAGTGAAAGGTTCTACCTTTTCTGGATCACCAACAACATTTTGTTGACCCAATTACCTCATTTTTGATAAGACATAATACTGGATAAAATAAAGACTAAACTACTTTCTAAATGTTGAGGATGTATCTAACTCTCTAACAGACTCTTGATTAAAATTCTGAAGCTGTATGTCATAAGGCAAACACATATGATTAACCTTTAACCTTCAGTATTTTATCTGATGTGCTGCTTTAAGATAAATAAACTTCATTCAAGTCCAAATGCATTTTCTTAAATCCAAGAAAATGTTATTCATTTAATTTTATTTCTGGACAGAGATGGGAATAGATATATTTCTGCTAATCTGCAGTTCACAGTAAAATTACCACATGCTTGCAGTTCTTTATACACTGTACCAGACTACTTTCACTGTTTATAACAATTTAAACTCCAAAAACTTTTATATAACTCAGAAAATGAATTTTAGTTACTAGCTAATCATCTTTGATTCATATTTTGAACTTCGGAGCAAACAAAAAATAAAATACAAATTTTAAAAAGCAGGTTTCTTGAATTACAGATGAATTTAATCACAATACATAGTTTCTTTTGCTATGTACATGAAACCCACTTGCATTAATGAACCAATTCAAAGTAATTGCTGAATGTTTATGGAGCATAATTAATTAAATTAATAAAGAGTTGAAAGAATTTATCTGAGAGGAGAAAAGAACAAGAGTTAAATGGGATAAATTGATTTTCCCCATAGAATAAGGTGGTTTAGAACTGCCTGACTTGCAGGGATACTTTAAAGTTCTGCAGTTAACTCTCAACATAACAAAAGCAGAAGGTTATACATCAAAGTGGAAAGAGGTGATGATGAAATATGAGGGAAGTTCAAGATGAAGAAGAGAGTTAGATTTTGGATAAGGTCCTTAAAAAGACTTACAACAACCATACAGAATATTATAGTCATAAAGTAGCATAAAGTATTCTAAGAGGTAAGTTAACATGGGAATGGAGAACGGAGATTTTACCAATAGGGATGGCAGCGGTATAGAAAATAGGCAAGAGGAGGAAGGAACCTAGGTATTAGCAGCATACAACTAGAGAGAGAGAACTCAGAGCAGGATGAGGCCAAGCAGACATTTGGACAGCAGGTTAAAGACTGCCTTCCCTAGCAGGGAATGATTACAAAGTATAGGCAAATAGAAAGAAACAGGTGAATGGTAAGTGAAAGATCAGCTACTGAAGAGTTTTTAGGCAAGTCTAGTTCAGAAATTGCTGTTAAAAGGGGATAATTAGCAAGTCATATAAAATATTGCATAATAATATAAAAATCAATCACAGGAAGTCAGAAAAAATGGGTTAAGAGAATGGGGTCTATATTACAACCATGAAAAGTCAGTTCAGCCTCCGCTAATTATATATACCAACTCCGAGATCGCACTACAGTGAGGAAAGAGAAAATTTTCCAATCTTCACTGTATCGCAATCTCACTATAACAGTTCGTTGAATGGCATTTTCGATGGAAAATGCCATTTGTTGAACTGACTTTTCGTGGTTGTAATACAGACCCAAGAGAAAGGAAAGGTAATATAAAAAGAACAATGGGAGGGCATGGCTCCCAAGTAGCAACAAAGTCCAGAAAGTTTAGGATTTTTGCTTGGAACTGCTTGCATAGATACTTTTACAACCCAAGCAGACTTCATAGAATGTTTCCTCAGTTAGACAGCAAATGATGGAATTGTGGTATGACAGACAAAAGTATTTGGGAACATGTTTTTAGAGATGTAGTGAGTTGGCAAATGTTATAAATTCTGTACAGAGCACTTTGTCATAAATCATGAGAGGCCAAGTGTTTATAACCAAAGAAATGATTATTTTCATCTGAAATGCAGGAAATTAATTACTTAGACATAGTAAGGCATTACTGAGTTTAGTGCAACTGGCTACCAAAAAGCAATTACTAGAAAATGAAAATCTGAACAAACAGTAACTGAAGCAGTGATTATAAAGGAGATAAAATAACTGGAAGTGGAATTCTTAGAAAAGGGAAGGTGCAAACTACATAGTAATAAATGGAATTTGTGGGAACAATACATGCAGAATAATGTTCAGGAGGAGGAGTGAACTTTGATTAAAGGCAGAGATTAAGCATCATATGCAATACTGGAGTGAATGAAAATAGTTAAAAAGAAAATGCATGCATAATGCATGAAAACAAAAAAAGTTTGTTTTGGTTTTTCTTGTTTTTCTTTCTATTATTGTATGCGTACTTATGGCATTGTCTACAATACAGGAATTTAATTGTTTGTCTTTTTGGCTTTTCCCGGTTAGGGGTTGCCACAGCGGAACTCCGGTCCGCTAATGATTGGCAGTAGATTTTTATGGTGCCGAGTTGCCAGCCCGACGCCCAACCTTCAGCAAAGGCACGCCCATTTACACATGTCTTTCGGAGGCCACTCGACCGCGGGGAGAACATGCAGACTCCACACAGAAGGCGCTCCAGTCGTGAATTGAACAGGAGAACCTCTTGCTGTGAGGCAACAACGCTACCGCTGTACAACCGCATCTTACAATACAGGAATTTAATAAAGATGTTAAAAAAGTCAGTGCTGAACTTTAGTCATACTTTTTTGCAGTACCATAACATACACACAGTTAAGGTTTCTTTAATGTTAATAAATGTTGACCATTGGTGCCCTATATGCACACTCAAATATATTTCCTACCACCCAGAACTTAGCATAGCATATGCTAGAAACAACTTTCAAAGAGCCACATTAAACATTTTTTGCAAAATATACTCTCACAAGACTATAAATGTATTTACTGCAGTTTTGTTACTTTACTACAGCTAACAAGTACTAATGTGAAACCATGGTAAATTAATTTGTATCAACAAATTCTCATTCTTATCTCAGCAAACAATCATCCTTATATCACAGTTCTATATGAAAAGTACTGCTTCACTCTCCAGCATTATCCATTTTCCTCAACAGCTGCAAATAACTTTCCCCTCCAGTGAGAGGACTTTCATTTTAGTTACAAACCTTGACTCAAGGGACAAGGGGGCTGTATTCTTCCACTGGTTTCCATTATAAGTAATATCAAGTGTGCTCATTATGTATCAGTTTGAAATGACAGTTGTGGTATTAAAATATTAATTATTTGACTATGACATTATGAAGATTTTAGTTCAGTCATTGTTACTATCCAGTCTTTAAGGCATACCAGTCAACCTGAAATTCTTAAGGCGTAGGGTGGTTTGAAATACCCACAGTCTTTACCACTTGTTCAACTTAAGACTTCTTTAAATTCTTTGACAAAATGGTTAATTGCTGTGGTCTATGGTAATTTTGTCAAGCACCTTTTTCTTTACAAAGTGGACAAATGTTCAGATACATATTTTATCACATTGTTGAGCAGCTTTGATTTGGAAGAACTGTAACAGCAGATAAAGACTACATTCTTCACCTGGTTTGTCCATTATTTACCGGCTAAGCTCCAGTCACTAACCATTAACCTCCCAAGTCCCCATAACAACTGGCTAAAGCTTGCCCCGTGCATCACTGAAATTAGTCACCGCTTTCAAACTACCTTCTCATCAAGAAGGCCATTCCCCGCACCTACCTCTATTGTACACTTTTCTACTGACACCTCCATTAATTCTTCACTGGTTACTGACATTTCATTTGGGTCAACTCCACTGACTCTAACCTCTTCTCTTTTAGTTTCTAGGTAGCATTTTACTCATGCTTCCACATGAGGGTCAACTCCAAGTTTGTGTAACAGATTAACTTTTAATGTTATACTGAGTACAAAATATTTTGCCAAAGTCTAAGAAGGCCACACTTCCTCAACCCATCAGCAATGACTACTCAGTTCAGGTATTCTACTGGATTTGACTGACATTATTTTATTTTATTTATTTTTATTTTATGACATGACCTTCCTTTGTGCATCCATCTTGTCTAGCATCCAGTTTCTCACAAGCTTCCAAAGATTTTAAAATTTAGTTGAAATCTGACTCATGATTTCACCTACAGCTGAGATCAAACTGCCCTCCAGTATTACTAATAAACAGTGATTCAATATAGAGGTGGTGACATATGTTCCCTTGCAAAACATTTTGAAGCCATGCCCATAAGCTTTGCATCTGCAGTGCTGCAATTTTATGTAACAAAATAAGAGATTTAGTACAAGTGAAGCAATTCATCATGCCAAAGACTTTTATACCACTGAAGCATTGTCAGCATGTTAAGTTTCACATTTTCTTTCTGTAATTTATTAGCAAACGGCACTTAAAAACATAAAAGCACATACAAGATGTACATGAACACAAAAGGTAATCAATGTTTCTAAACTTTTCTCATCGGTATCCCTTATTTTACTCTGACTCTAACCAGAAAAGCAGAGCAGCTAACCAATGGGATTCATTCTGCATGCCAAGGGGTGGTTCAGGCACTTGTTTAGTAGTTGTGTGAGGGATCCCAGTGAATAACGGGAGTACAGTCAGTTGAACACCATAACTGTAAGTAAGGAACATTATGTCTCACATTACTGGCGCAGAAGTACCATGTCAGTAGCACTCATTCTACAGAACCTGATGTGGGATGTATGCATCCCCCCCAATATAATACTCTTACTCTGACTACGTGACTTGGGGATGGGTGTAATATCAACATTAGGCGATTCCTAATTAATGCACTCAACCCTGAGGCCATGGGACCTCTGGGTAAGATTATTAATATATATATAAATATAGTTCCATTAAAGGTAACTAATGAGCTAATCTTAGCCATTTTATTTATGAGCTCATCTGGTGTTCTTTCCCTAACTAGCCATGCATACCTAGCTATTTCACCCACGACAGAAGGAATGAGACATGAAATACAGACCTCAGGTTTTAAAGCATTCTCCCATGGGCTATGAGGGTAAAGGTGGGCACAATCAAGTGAATACCAAAGTCAGCTCCTGCCCCATTAAGTCAAACTGAAGTACATCACTTATCTTTCATAACACTACGAAAGATACCAATGTACATTGTGCCCTTTCCTCTGGTTTTCAGCTTCAGTCCCTTTTGTTCCTATAGAGTTAATTTTGAGGCTTAACAAAGATGATGTGATAATGTCCATAACACTAAGGAGTACAAATCACAACATTCTCTCACCTTGTCTACAGAATAAATTACTTGCATACCTTCACCCTTCAACATGTAATATTACGCTTAATTTTCTCCATAACTACAGATATGTGTAGTCTGAACACCATTCAAGTCTCATTCTGTGCCCTATCCTCTAGGACCACATGGTACAGCTACTTTTTAACAGTTAAACAGCAAATGGCAAAACTCCTACAACACAATACGATGTCAGTCCCAACAACTAGCAAGTCCTGATATATACAAGTGTTACACTACAGCAACTGTAATAGTCTGGGTAAGCATAAACTCACTAGGGATTTAAAAAAGAAGACTATCAAAGGGAAGTAGGGCACCACCTCCCTACTGCAACTGCAACACCCCTCAATAACATTCCCACAACTGTGAAGAAACTGTAAATCACAAAGTAAACAGAATCTCAAAGCCTGCTGCACTGTCACTAAGCATAATTGCAGAGGGGATTTTGCACCCCTGACCTCTTCAACACTCTTGCTACATAACTTTACTAAAAGTACAGTTTTGTACCTACCATAAATGTAGATGTTCGAAGATCCACATTGCTGCAGTCCTAACACTTGGGTAGTCCGCTGTCCCAGTCGGCCCGAATACCAAAGTATATGGCTGACGTCGGTCAAGGCGCATTAGTCTGACGTCAGGACGTCAGGGTACAAATGCGCATGACCGACGTCATATCCTCAGTCTTTTCTTGCCCCAGATGTCAGAAGACCCTAAAAAGATAAGGCTAAAACCAAAAACACCACACACTCCTGCACCAAATATATATACAATATATACAAATTTACAAGAGTATAACCTCACCCACACAACCACCCCTAAACACAGAGGGGAAGGAGGGAGAATTGACTGCAGCAATGTGGATCTTCGAACATCTACATTTATGGTAGGTACAAAACTGTACTATGTTCTTCATACCACATTGCTGCAGTCCTAACACTTGGGTAGAATCCCAAAGCAGAGGTAAGGGAGGCTGGCAAATCATAAGGAAGCAGGAGCTGACAACATGCCCTGCAAAATAGCCGTGGCAAAACCAGCCCTAGATTTAGAGTAGAGAGGAAGGTGGTAATGCTTAGAGAAAGTATGCACTGAACTCCAAGTAGCTGCCTCCAAAATATCCTTAGTTGCCACCCCCTTAGAAATGCTGTTGAAGTGGCAGTAGCCCTAGTGGAATGAGGCCTAATCCCAGCTGGAATCTCCTTGCCATGATGGGAATAACAAAATGCAATGCAAAACCCAATCCACTTAGAAATAGTTTGTTTTGACACAGGCTTGCCCTGAGAACTCAAAGCAAAAGAAACAAACAACTGCTGAGACTGCCTAAAATCCTTAGTCCTGCTTAAATAATAACGCAACTGCCTGTGTACATCTAAAGTGTGCAAAATCTTTTCCCCTTATTTTGGGGATCTGCATAAAAGGTAGGCAAATGAATAGTTTGGGTTAAAGCCACACGAGAAATCACTTTAGGCATAAAGGAAGGATTAGTACGACAAGATACCCTATCCTTATGAAAAATCAGGAAAGGCTCAACCGCCATAAGGGCCTGCAATTCAGACACCCTTCTTGCAGATGTAATGGCTAACAAAAAAGCAGTCTTCCATGACAAATACTTCAATTCAGCAGTAGCTGCAGGCTCAAAAGGTTGTAGAGTGAGTTTCTCCAACACAAAATTGAGGTCCCAAGCAGGAGTAGGAGCTCTACGTGGGGGTCTTATATTCTTTGCCCCTCTAAGAAATTGCTTGAACAAAGGATGAGAAAACAATGGTGGGTCACAATCATAGTGAGCTGAAATTGCTGCAGCATGAATCTTAATGGAAGAGAAAGACAAACCTTTGTCCAATAACTCAGTAAGATATTGAAGAGCCACACTCAAATTTGGCACAGAAACATCCAAATCCTTTGCTGCACACCAAAATAAAAATCTCTTCCATTTTCCTGCGTACACTTTCCTTGTACTAGGTCTTCTGGCTTCCATAATCACATTCAAAACTTGTTGAGGAAGCTGAGACCTGCTATGGTTCAAAACAGAATATGTCAAGCTGTTAGATGAAGAGAGTGAAGCTTGACATTGAGCAGATGCCCGTCCTTCTGAGACAATAGGTGTGGAATCAAAGGTAAGGGCCATGGAGGCTTCCTTACCAGACTCCTCAGTAATGGGTACCAGTGCTGCCGAGGCCAATCTGGAGCTATTAAAATCATCCTTGGCTTGTCTTGTCTGACCTTTAGAAGTACCTTTGGGAGGAGAGGCAGAGGTGGAAAGGCATACACATGAAGATTTTTCCAACTGAAAGAAAAAGCATCCACTTTCCAGGCTGTGTGATGAAACCTTTTCGTGCAAAACTTTGGCAGCTGGTGGTTTAGTGGAGAAGCGAACAGATCTATGTCTGGAGTTCCCCATGACACTGTCAATGTCTGAAATACATGAAGATCCAGTTTCCACTCGTGGGGATCCATGATTTGCCTGCTTAACACATCTGCTAAGGAGTTCTGTGCTCCTGGCAGAAACCTTGCTTGAAGATTCAGCTGCAAGCTTAACGCAGTCTCCCACAAAATCATTGCTTGCCTGCATAGAGGATAAAAATGTGTTCCCCTATCTTTGTTGATGTACCACATGACAGTTGTGTTGTCTGTTAGAATCAACACCTGCCCTGGAAGAAGTAAATCCTTGAAAGCCAGTAATGCAAACTGGACTGCTAACATCTCCTTCATGTTGATATGTAGATGCTGCAGTCTGGCAGGCCACTTGTCTTGTATCCACTTTCCATTCAGATGAGCTCCCCAAGCTGTGTCTGAGGCATCTGTCGTTAGAATCTGACTCGCCTCTGGCCGGGTCACAGAGAGTCCCTTGTTTAGGTGACATTCCTGAGCCCACCACAAAAATTCCTTTTGAATGCAAGGTATTATTTGAATGACAGTGTCCAAATCCTGGCAGTGCTGTGTCCATACATTTTTGAGATACCATTGTAGCTTCCTCATATGCAGTTTGGCATTGGGAAGTACCAGAATACAAGATGCCATGAACCCTAAGTCTTGAAGGACTGTCCTTGCAGTCAGCCCGGACTGATGAGATAGTTGATGGAAGTAAACAGAAAGATTCTGTTGTTTGTCCGGGGTTAAAAAGGCCATCTGGGTTG
This sequence comes from Protopterus annectens, assembly GCF_019279795.1. Taxonomy (NCBI): domain Eukaryota; kingdom Metazoa; phylum Chordata; order Ceratodontiformes; family Protopteridae; genus Protopterus; species Protopterus annectens. The sequence goes on along the minus strand of NC_056747.1, from coordinate 895,911,119 downwards.
CTGTATTCAGTCTCACACCCAGAAAGCACATGTCTTGAGAGGGTACTAGACTGGACTTTATTTCGTTCACAGAATACCCTAGGCATCTTAGCACTGCTATCACATATTCCAAATGCTGAAGAAGCACGTCCCTTCCTTGAGCCAGAATCAGGCAATCGTCCAAATAAGGATAGATTTGTATTCCTTTTAGCCTGAAGAAAGCTATCACTGGAGCCAGAACCTTTGTGAATACTCTGGGCGCAGTAGATAAGCCAAAGGGCAATGCAGAGAACTGATAATGAGAATTCCCAGCTCGAAAACGCAGATACTTCCTGCAAATTAGTCTGATAGGAACATGAAGGTAAGCTTCCTTGAGATCCAAAGTTACCATCCAGTGATCTTTGCCCAGCAGAGGTAAAAGCTGTTGTAACGCCAACATTTTGAACTTGGGAATGTCCAGATAAGTGTTGAGGATAGACAGATCCAAAATTGGTCTCCACGTGTTCCCTTTTTGGTACTAGGAACAGGCGAGAATAAAATCCTAGGCCCCTTTCTGGCACAGGAACCGCTGAATGGCCCCTATTTGGAGCAACAGAGAAATTTGCTTGTGAGCCTCTTTCCTTTGTTGAGGAGGAATGTCTGGCATGCCTTTGAAAGGAGGCAAGGTATGGAAATAAAACCTGTAACCGTGGTGAATGATATCCAATACCCATCTGTCTTGGGTAATTAAACTCCAGTTTTCTTTGAAAAGTGCCAACCTTCCTCCCAAAGGTGCTGCCAGACGAGAAGATTCTGGCAGCTGAAAAGGCAGGTCATTGTGTCTGTTTACGAAAGGACTGACCCCTGCCCTCACCAGAAGACTGAGCAGGTGAACTCCCTGTTCTAGGCCTAAAAGAACCTTGAGCTCTGCCTCTACCACGCCTAGACCTACCCCTAGACTGGGAATCATAAGCAGGATATGTCCACCCCTTGGTAGGCCAATTTCTACTAAACTCGGAGGCTGAACCTGCAAAAATCTTTAACAGTCTGCATAGACTTAGCCTTGTCTTCCATTTTCTTTAGAACTGCTTCCACAGGCGAACCAAACAACACATCAGATTGTAAAGGAGCATCTAAAATCCTTGTTTTCACATGCTCAGCTAAATTCTGATCCCTCAACCAGGCGTGCCTCATGAAGAACAGAACCAGTGGCAGCCACCCTCAAGAGGCCTGCACAGCATCAAAACCACATTGCAAAGAATGCTTACCCACCTGTTCAGAAACATGAACTAAATCCTGCAACTCTTTACACTCAATACCTTCCGCCAAAGCATCTACCTTAGACTTTAATTGTGAAAGGAGATAATTTTGGTATTTCAACATGTGAAACTGGCAATTCAAAGCTCTCATGGCCAAAGTGGAAGAAGTATACACTTTCTTTCCCCATCTATCCAAAGCCCTAGCCTCTTTATCTGGAGGAACAGGATTTTTAACAACAGAAGCCTTAACACCTTTAGGCCCCTGTGAAACAGTTTCTGGGTCTGCCCTAGGACTCTTAAAAAGATACTTATGAGCTTCAGGCACCCTATAATATCTATCCGGTTTAACTGGAGCAGGAGGCAAAGAGTCAGGGTTCAGAGAAGCCTCTGCCAAAACATCCTCTACCACATCTAGAACAGGAGGTATAGCTAAAGGCCTATGCTGGGGTAGAAACAAAAATTCCCTAAGCCTTTTCCTGGAATCAGAGAAATCCTGACCTTCCCATTTAAAATGCACCCTCATGGAATGAAGAGTCTCTGAAAATGAAAAATCCTCAGGAGGAGAAGCAGAAGGAGTAGAATCATCTACATCAGAATCAGAGTAAGGGGAATACTCCTGCAAGTCTTCAGTCAAGACTCAGAAGCATCCGAACACTGCTCAAAACTCCCAAGCTCAGGTTCCATCCTAGGCCTCTTATCAGGAGGGGGCATAGAACCTCTAATCATAGTAATCAAATCTTCTGCCATCTTAAGCATATGCTTCTTAGGTACAGACCCTGAAGAACTAGGGGTAACTCCTGAAACAAAACCTGGCCTGCCCCTGGGAGAAGCCTTGGAAACAGCACGGGAGGGCCTAACCACCTTAGGAAGGGAAGGAAGAACAGCTACCTGAGAAGCCCCTTCCGCCTGGCCTACCTCCTGAGAGGTCACATCTTGCAGTAATAAAGTCTCTCCCTGGGATTCCAAAGAAATTTCTGGCTGAACCCCTGGCTCCACCGAGCCCTCTAAAGAACCGACGTCCGGGACGGACGGTTCTTCCAGCCTAGGCTTTGCTGTTTTGTCCTTGCGCTTTTTTGACGAAGCGGGCGTCGGAGCATCCAACGGCATTTTATAATTACACCGCTTCCCAAAAACTAACCTGGCACAATCTAATCTTCTCTTTATAGTGCGTTTGTTAAATCTAGCACAAGAGCGACAGCCAACAACGACGTGCTCAGGCCCTAAGCAAGGTATACACAAGGTATGGTAATCCCTATGAGGTATCTGTTTCCCACAAGAAATACAGTTATTCACTTTTTCTGACATCCGTAAAATACTGAGGCAAGACAAAACCAAAATAATCCCCAACGGGGTACTTAGCCAACTTGGATTCGGTCTGAAACTCCGACTTCGGAAAATCTCAGAACGCCAACCTGCACTTGCAAAACTGCTTCTGCATCGGACCATGCGGCAAAAAAGACTGAGGATATGACGTCGGTCATGCGCATTTGTACCCTGACGTCCTGACGTCAGACTAATGCGCCTTGACCGACGTCAGCCATATACTTTGGTATTCGGGCCGACTGGGACAGCGGACTACCCAAGTGTTAGGACTGCAGCAATGTGGTATGAAGAACATCCAGAAGTTGCTCCACTTTCAATCAAGGAGATGCACTGAAATACAGCAGGTTCAGACTTGGTATATATATTCCTGTATTTGCTTAACTAGCCTTGCTGTTCCCAAGGATTCAAATCAGTCCTCAAGCTCCTCACATTTTCAAAAGGAATATCAGAGAACCACATCATATTTGGCAACTGGACTCTTACAGCTTTTGGCACAGCCATGATTTCAACAAATCCATGATCAGCGGTGAGTGTGTGGTTTAAATATTTAGCACTATACATCTACTTCAGTCTACTAATTGGAGATATTTCGTAAATGTGACCTCTCTGTTTAGTAATCATACTGAACACTTTATTTTACTTGCTTTGTAATTTTCAGAGTTGCAAGTTTCAGGAAATCTCTTATCTTCTGATATATCTTCACCATGTTTAACTGACTGAGTAAAATATTTTTTTTCATGTAAAAATCTAATCCAGGAATAAGGACCTTGAATATAAAAAAATGAATGTAATGAATGAAAGTCCTCCTCTTTATTATTAATAAAGAAGAAAATACACTTTTCAGAATGCCAATGTGTTCTCTTCTATAAAAATCAAAAATCCAGGCACAGTAAGCTAGGCTACTTTAGGATGGAATCACAACACAGCCCTAGGCAGGAGACAAGTTTTTTCTTGTTCTGTGTTTAGTGACGTTAACTTACATTGCTGGTTCATGCTGTTAAGCAATGTTTATTTATGAAACTCAAGCCACACAACTATATCACATCACATTTTAGTGCATGGTACACATTGTATGATGAACATATCACTCTAAGCATAACATTACCACATTAAACCATAAATTATATTCTCACCCAAAAGCATAAACATCAGCAGCTTTGGAGAACGGTAGTTTGTCTTCATCTCTTCCAGGAGACATCTCTCTGACAATCTCAGGCGCAAGGTAGCTCAGCCAACCCCGAGGCAACCTCAACTCATTCTCTCGTCTGTTAAACAGAAAATAATCACAATTAATATTTCAAACTACTACTAAAATAGTACCTAAATAGGACTTGGCTCTGCTCCTGCACTACCCCCGGCTGAACCAATCCCTCCCTCTCCCACCCCAGCATACTCTATGTTAAGAGAAAAGAAATTGTAAAATTTCTTAGATAAAGGAGAAATATTTTTGCCTAAGCTATATAATCTAGTCATCTGTGTTTCAGAGTGTACTTGGCGTGTTTAATGTTATCTCTGTGAACTGCAACTTGTGAATATTTTAACCAATGCCAATGTTATTTTTCAACTTGTTATATCTGTCCAAATATTTGCACTATGTATATTTTGGGTCATGCTGTATGAACTGAATTTGAAGTTTTTTACTCAGTAAATATGTCTTTTTTCTGTATTAAGTTTTGTAATAACTTTATTTAACTGTAACCATATTATGCCACTGTGGAGCTTTTCTCCCAGTTAGACTTTCTCGGTAAACAAATGTCATATAATTAAATATTTATTTATTTATTTTAGTCTGTTAACTAAGAGAAAGGACTGTCCCAAAACCCTACTCAGCCACTTCCATGGCCATTTGGCAAAGCAAAACAACATTTTTGAGTAATAGTACATGAAAATATAAGGAGATATAACAAAACGAACACTTTAAAGCAAAGGGTAACACTAACATGACATCTACTAATCTTTCTTGAAGATATCTCTGAATGAATGATCTAATTTATGAATTAAACATTATGTAACCATGTTTTAAAGGTGAACAGGCATACAGTATAGATTATTCCTCAACAATATTAATCAAAAGATTACTAAAATAGCTGCAGATCTAAACAGAGGCAATTAGTAACTAATTTAATGAAAATTTGTTTCAGATCTAAAAAGGATGTTAAAGCCAACTTAAAATGTGATAACAGTGTGTACTATAATCCATGCATATTAATGATATGATTCTACAATCATAAAATAAACACCTTTGAAAAAAGGCAGGTCACGTTAGAGAGTGGACATCTGGTGGTAATGGTCTTTCAGATATAGAATTATATTTCCTTATCCTCAAATGTTAAGACAATAATTTATTGGTTAAATAATTATAATGACAAATGGAAAGATATTCACGGAGGTATTTGGTATAAATCCAACAATTTCACAAAATCAAATCATACTAAAATAGTTACTAATAAATTTCATTGGTTAGTAAAAGACTATTTTACAGAAAGCAAAACCAAAAACATATCAGTTAACTCTTGTTATATTAATACGATAATAATCTTCTTTAAAATTTTCATTTTCAGGAACTCTGAATATAAAGCATGCATTTGTATTTCCAACTGCATACACTCAAAATACTATTAATACATTTAATTTAACAACAATGACTACATTTAAAGACAAAAACCTGTTAAACCGGTATTAATTACTAGACAATGGGAAGTTAGAAAATGTTGACCATATCATTAATAAGTTTGAGTTAAGCAAAGATATGTGGTCAGAAATTCAAAACTGTAGACAACTAGTTGAACATAACATTAATCCAATGCAACCAATAGTTAGAAATTCTTTCCTCACATTCATTGATTTATCATTATTCTAATGCACCAGAATATAATTGGAAAGGGACTTCTATCTAAAATATATAAGGTACTTAAGAAATCAACAGTATGTCACAGAGAAAGCTACTGGGATTATTTTAGACTTGTCAATAATAAACTCTCCAAGTGAAGATGATAAAAAACTAATACTCCAATCTTCAAAAACTACTTCATCACTAAGGTGGAGGATATTCTCTTGGAAGTTCTTACATAGAACCTTTATCACACCACATAAAATTGAATTGATGTTTAATAAAGACACACAATGCTGGAGATGTAAACTAAATGTTAAAGCTGACTGGCAGCATATGTTTTACAAACTGGGATAATATGAATTATTTCTTTTTAATGATAAATAAAATAAGAGATTTGGTCAACATAAATTTAATACACCTATTCCCACCCGTGTCACAAAAACAAAATACCCTATTTTACGGACTATCTTAATATTAGCAAGAAAAGTCATCACCAAGAACTGGAAGAATCAGACTATTCCTACTGTGAAGGAGTCTGTATACTTGGCAACTGAAGTTTTCCATCTGGAACTTCTCATGATCAAGACAAAACATCTAGAATCACTCCTTCATATATGGTTGAAATTCAAAGAACTCCAGGATAAACTAATTAACTAATAACTATTTTTATCACATTTCTTTTTCTGTTTAAATGCTTTGTTTTACAGTAGACACCACCGTAAATAGTTATTTTAGTTGTTGTATATTACTGTTTTTTAGACATGAATATTTGATTTATAATACTTATATTATCATATATTGTTTTGTTGTTAAAATTTTTGATAAAAACAATTGAGAAAAAAAAGGCAGATAAATACAGAACTAATTGAAGAACAGCCTGCATGCTGAAGAAATAAAAACAAAGATGAGAAGTGGTGCCTCACTTACTCTGACATATGAAAGACAGTGGATTTTTTTGTAAATCTGATTCCTAAGCCAAGCTACGATATCCAAATGTTCGTACAGTGAACCTTGGATATGAAATTAATCTGAAGCAAGGAATTAGTGTAAAAAGCAATGTACAATGATTTTGTTATTTATTTAATGCATTTCTCCTTTGTTGACTGGGTTAGTCCACTAGGCTAATGGCCTCTTTTCAAAGGAGATCGCGAGGTGGTATTTCAACCAATAGGGGAAATTTGGCCAGGGCATCAGGAAACTTAACCTACTTATTTTAATAAGTGCTCCGGGATATTTCACATCAACTTCAGCTACTACCTACTCAAGAACATGAGACCTAGGTTTAACATCTCACCAGAAAGACAACACACTCAGGAATGCAGCACTCCACCAACTCACTCCCACAATACTGCACTGCAGTGTCAGCAGTGCAGTCACTTAATGTAAGCCCCATACTGCCATACAGTGCCACAAGTAAAGAAATATGAAGGATCTTTCCTTCAGTAATTGTTTCTAAGCTGTCATTCTCATGTGAAGTAAGTTATGACTGGTTCTCCATTTTCGACTGTTTATTTATTAACTTAAATGAGACTCTGCCCCCAAGACTGTACAAATAGTAAAATTAATAAAACATATCTCCCTCGAAGGATAGGACTCCCCACACACATAGTGATGTGGGGTGTAGAACTGACCTGGGAAGAAGAAATGAACGGAGCAATTGGATAACTGGTAGTGGCTAGATGTTCAAGGTAGAGCCAAGGATTAAAGGTATAAAAAAGCCTACATTACTGACTCCATTAGGTGCATAAAGCTACATGTAGATATCCCTACAGATGTTTGCCTGAAAGCACCAAATTTGTGTGCCAAGTAAATTTTTTTCTGTATTACAAGGGTGAGCATTACATGATAAAACAGAGAAACACTGAAATGCGTATTACTCTTTAACAGAAGAAAAATGCACCGAAGACTTGCTCTCACTTTCTGTTAATCCAGTCATATTATTTAAAACACCCACCAAACATACTACTGAACATTCTCAGATCATTTTTCAGTTTAAAATAAAACCAATGATAAACTCCTGGGCCTAAATATATTTATTTACAGTTTGTTGACCTATTTAGCCCTACTGGATAACACCCATCTTTAGAGGGAACCCGGAGGAAGACAACAAAAGCAAACTTTGTATTACAATACTAAGATAAGAAAAAAAATCATCAAACAGATTACAGAATGGATGGTAATTCTACAACACTAAGATAAGGAAAAAATCGACAAACAAACTACTGATTGGATCACAATTGTATAAAGTTCAACAACTGAGTAATCAAAGATATACACATGGCATTTACAATAAGAAGAGATCTTGATGGTGAATGAGAGAGGCAGCATATCAAGGAATGTGGATGGAGTATACATTAAACAGAAGGGAGTGTATAATGTGCAGTTTGGTTAAGGATAGGTGAAGGATAGAAAGAGTGAAGAGTAAGGAGTAACAAGAATACATGGGAGAAGGAAAGCATGGATGAATACATAAAAACAGAGAATGTATGAACATAAGGCAGAAGGAATAGTTTATGAGAAGTTTTACTGAAATAAAAAAAGAAACGCTTTGGAAACAAGCCATGCCATGTCGACAATGATCTAACTTTTGAACGACATGTGACCATTTTTTTGTAAGAAAGTCTTTCTATGTTACACAGCTTATAAACAAAGGGATTATGTTTATATCTAGGGGCATCACTGTCCCCTTACTCATCCTGCATTAGGCCAGTCATTGAATATAATGTCCCTTTGGCATATAGCTGTCCAGACACACTCAACAACTGGAATACCCACAGAGATACCTTACTAAAAGGATACAAGGTCTAAACAATACATCCTACAGTGACTGAATCAAAGCCCCGTCGCTACATTCTGTATACAGACTGATAACAGGTGACCTGTGTCTGGTATACAAGGCATCCTCCAACCCATTACTGATGGATTTCTGCACATCAGCTTATCAGTGACTGATTGTGCACATAAATCTTTTTTTTAATGCCTAAGCACATAACACGTGCCACAGTGGTGGGTTCCACAGAAACTACTGGAATTCTGTTTATAATGTAAATGTGCATTAAACACAGTGCCTTTAGTCTTGATTCACTAAAAGTTACTAGTAGGGCAAGTAAATCTGCATTAGGCACACAGTTGTCACTAGTGGGGCAGTAAATGTGCATTAAACAGACTGCCATTAGTCTTAACCTTACTAAAAGTTACTTGTGAGGTAGAACTATTAACTGCAAATCACCACTTCATTCTTAAGCATACCCCCCAACCTTTCCAAATATTTCTTAGTGAAATTCTTTGTAACCTTATCATAATACAGATCTGAGGGCGATAGCTTTTGTTCCCTCCATGATGGACTTCTGCTATGTTATTTATCACATGGGCAGGTTAACAACGATTTGCACATAATAATACATTACTATCTATTGGTTTGCTTCAAAGGGTGGTGATTATCTTATTAACACTTTATAATCTTTATATCCAAGAATAAACTTATATCCTGACTAGTGTTGTAACTAATTAGCCAAGCATGAATTGTTCATGTTTACCTTCAAATTGTGAATATCTCTTCAGCAAACTGCTTACAATGATATTAACAAAAGAGTTATTCAACCTTAACGCATACTTTTCTTAAAAACATGACATAAACAAGAAGTCAGTGCTGGGAGCCACAACTGTTCCTCACAAACGTCCATTTGTCCTAATGATACAAGTTACATTAAAATATATTTTTTGAAAAAATCAAGTTCATAAAATAAATTACTGCAATCTATTTGTTTACAACATTTCTCTAAACAAATCAAGACCCAGTTCATGTGGTATGGAGGTATATAAATTGTGAATATCCATAACCAAAAAAAAAACTTCCTTCAGCTACTAACATCCAGTTGTTTTAACATTTCCAACAAACCACCACAATTACAAATAAGTAATGCAGGTAGGTGCATGAGTGTGTCCCCCTTCTGTGAAGGTTGGGCACCGGGCTGGCAACAGGACACTGTAAAAATCCACTGCAAGTCAAGAGCAGACCGGATCTGCTGTGGCGACCCCTAACCGGGAAAAGCTGAAAGACTGTTTAATGGACACTATTTTTCCTGGTCGCAAAACAATGTCTACCAACAAAGCTTTTGTATGCCACTCTCTTTCAGAAGTTGTCTCATGGGTAGCTTATTTAAGTTCCTGTGAATTTTTTGAAAATTGCACATAACAGGAAGTTTAACCCAAACTTACTATACAAATACCTACTAATCATACAAAACTATAAATATACAAAAACAGAAATCTGTACCCATCGTGTATTTGCTGACTGACTAATCAGGCAAAACTTCATAAAATTCAGTATCTATACTACATTTATTCATTTAGTGAACATGCAATATTTTGTCCAACATTATAATGCCATTTCATGCAATTCTTTCTACGGCTAAGCCATTTTAATTAGCACTTCAAGACTCTTCTACTCGCTTGTAAATACAGCTCTCAACTTTTGCTTAAGAATCAGAGCTAGAGCCAAAACACGTACGGGAAAAGCCCAAAAATCAGATACAACTTTAAATACTACTATAATTCACTTAGAAAGCAAAAGAAAAACAGGTTTTGCATCAGCATGCATTTTCTGAACAAGAATAATAAAACTCTAAAGTCAGGCAGTATTGACTCACTGTAATACTTCGTGATTTACCAGAAAAACAAAAATGTTATGAGAGACATGGCAAAAATAGGAGTAAAAACCAGGGAGAGCTGAACACTATTCTTATAACATGTATATACTAATCATACTTATTTACATAAAATGACCTCATTTTGTCCATTACTTTCCTTCCAAACAATGACACCACTATAATTACAGAATGTAAAAGAGTAGGTCACTATTCAAATTTATAAGCTGCATGAACCTCAAAACTGGTTTTGAAATGTCATTTTCAAACTGCAAAATGTCCAATGTATTTGTTGTCAAGAAACAACATCAAACATTAAATATGCTTACTTTCTGACCTGTAGTAACTGGATTTAGTACTTCATCCATCTATACTTCTTGCTGATCCACAGCTTTGTTGCTGGTACCTGAAAATTGCATCTTCTCTCTGCTTCTGTTTTTGCACCATGTTTTTCCTAACTGGCTGCATTGTGGGACTGCAATACTTGTTTGCTGATACATTTGTACCCTCATAATTTGACATACCCTGCTTTGGAATACTCAATCTTATGTGACTCGTGCTGTCATCCCTTTATCATATGAACTGTCAAAACTAGAATTATTCTTAGTTTTAGAGTCATGTGTTTGCTCATTCTTCCAACCGAACACACTGTCAGTCTTAAATTCATCTGTTTATCTTCAGTATTTTCATTTGTTGTAGCATACCATTTTCCTGTCAAAAATTATTTTATCCAATTCAGAATTAAATTCAGGAAAACTAGTTTGGTCATTGATGAGATTCACAGCTGTCTTACAGGGTACTGCATTTTAATGTTCACTAGTGTTAAATAAAAATGTATGAGAAGTGGCAATGCTGAATCCATGTTACTAAAAGATAATTAACCAGTGAAATGTAGAAAACCAAAAAAGCCAAAAAGTAAGCAGGTATTCCAAAAGAAGCCAAGGGGATCCCAAAATAAATAATGTCCTGAACGTAGGTTTATTTTTTTAAAAAAGCATACGTTTTCGCTACTGTGAAACAGTAGCTTCATCAGAGAAACTGACAAACAGTAAGCGCCAAATATTTAAACCTTCCATGGCGCAAATACGTACCCACTACGTCACATGGATTCACAGACGAACCTCCCATACAGTGACGTGTGACATATACAAAAGGAAAGAAATTCATACAAAAATAAACCCTCATTAGTTATAATGTACAACATTTAAAAGGTTAAGAAGTTTAAAAACAATTAGAACTGGCAATCTGTGTGCTTAATCAAAAATCTATGTTTTTTATATAATTTAATATACAAGAGTTTATAACTCCAATAGAACATAAATTGCATACAATCCAAAAAGCCAATACAAGGAAGCATAAAATATCCATAAAAGGCATCAAGTAATACACTGTTTAAGAAAGCTTAAAGTTGTGTAGCTACTATCAGCATTATCAACAGTAGCACATCTTTAGAAATTGCAACAAGTGTATTCTGTGCACTATACTTATACTAACAATTATTAAATTTGTAGAAACCATTGTCCTCTCTATACGAGAGCTTATTTTCATTAAGTATATTATACGTGGTATAAGTGTAAAGTATAAATGTGTAAGGCCTAATTGGTGCGCAAGTGTTTCAAAAGGAGATTACATACAAAATAGATTAAATGAATATGTTTACTATATTTATTATCCACACTAAAGTTGTAATTATAATTGTAGTTTAAAATTTAAAATCATATAAACTCCTGTTATCTTTGGCATTCCAAAGATACACAAAGACCAGAATAATCCACCCATGAGTCCTCTAATTGATGGCCGTGGCTCTATGACATATCCCTGTGCACAACTTGTTGACAACATACTTTCCAAATACCTAAAGTCTATCCCGGAAATATGTAAGGACTCTTGGTCATTCCTCAACAACATTAATAGCCTCAACTTTGATGCTACTTGTAACTTTTTAACAGTAGACGTGGTAGACTTGTACACCTCTATACAGAATACACGTGTTGCAATTTCTAAAGAATTATATAAAATTATATAAAAAACATAGATTTTTGATTAAGCACACAGATTGCAAGTTCTAATTGTTTTTAAACTTCTTAACCTTTTAAATGTTGTACATTATAACTAATGAGGGTTTATTTTTGTATGAATTTCTTTCCTTTTGTATAGGTCACACGTCACTGTATGGGAGGTTCATCTGTGAATCCATGTGACGTAGTGGGTACGTATTTGCACCATGGAAGGTTTAAATATTTGGCGCTTACTGTTTGTCAGTTTCTCTGATGAAGCTACTGTTTCACAGTAGCGAAAACGTATGCTTTTTTAAAAAAATAAACCTACGTTCAGGACATTATTTATTTTGGGATCCCCTTGGCTTCTTTTGGAATACCTGCTAACTAAAAGATAATAACACGTAAACAGTAGTACGACTCAGGAGACTAAAAAGGATGTTTTTTTTTTTCTTTTTAATTTTACCAGGTAGCCTAGGAATCCCAAGTAGTTATCTGGAGGATTACTGGGCATATTAAAATAACTGGCTGCAACAGGAGACAATGAGTTTTGGTTATGGATCTTCTTCACCTATACACTGACATGCCACATGAACTGTGTATGCAGTTTTGTAGTGAAATGCAGAGTAACCAGCCAACACGTGATATTTATTCATAAACAGGTGTACTGATAACATGGATTTGGACATTATAATAATGTTAATCCCTTATATCAGAAATAAAGAGCACAGTTATGGTGAACATTTTTTAAGATATTACAAATAAAGTTAAAACTAATGATTTAACTTTGCATATGAGGAGCAACAGTAAGCCATCAACTGAGCTGGGAGCTAATGAGTAAAGATGGAAGCTAATAAACTTCCAGCATTAAACTATATTTAGCACTGCTGATCCACTTCAGTTAGAACATCTACAACTAAACACTTAAGGGGTCAGATTACTTAACTTATTAAAGTATGCAGCATAGGTTTCTCAACTACTGCCTTCATGCAATGGAGGAGGGTTGTTTCCCGAAACATTTTTAACTTGTTTTAATAAAGCATTCAGATTGAAGAGTTTACCAGTGATTTCAATCAAAATGTTATGTGATATCTGAATAGCGGCCTTTCTTCTTCTTGTCTCTCTCTCTTTTTTTTTGTTTAATTTTATAGGACAGGTTTTCCTGTAGTACTTCATCAACAAAAGTAAGAAATGACTATTTCCTTTAAAAATGTCTATTGAGTCACCATGTTTGCAATGAAGCAGTAAGAACTGGACAGACGTACCCCTATCACTATTTTTTCCTACTGAAAAGTATGCTGTGCTGATATCCACTATGAGCTCCCACTGCTTCATAGCAGCAGGGGAGTAATCTACCCTTCAGAAAGCAGCCCCTTCTTCACCAGTGTAGCCTCTGTTCCCAGAAAACCAATTTTTATGGTCAGCATACATTTTCACTGCAGCAAAATAAAAAAAAAAGATGGGATTAAGTAGAAAACCCATTTAGCTAACCAAGCATTCTAAAAAAAATAATAATATTTAACAAAACATTTCACCATAAACCATTATTAATATACTATTTTAAATTCCAGCACCTATCACTGCACAAAAATAAATAAGTTTTAAAAGAGTTACATGGTGTATATGCCATATGTCTGGCCTTTCCTATGCATGGTACTATAGGTTCATAGGTTGGTACTAGGCTATCAGCCCTAGGGCCTATACAAGCCTAGCCATAACAATTCCCTGGCTATTTCTTCCCACACTATTTACTTCCCTGGACCCCTGTCACTGACTGACTGACGTGATCCCTGGGGTGAATTTCCTTTCCCCCATCCAATCGTCAAGGTTCCTTTTGAAGAGGGCTAAAGAGGCACTCTGCTTGACATGTATGGGCAATCTATTCCAGAGTCTGGGGAGTCTCTGGGTCAGGAACCTATCCCTCCAGCATGTTTTGTTTATTGTGATGATAAGGTTTAGATCCCTGGAGCGTGTGGCTCTGAGGGATTGGGATTTCTTTAAGTCTAGCATGTCCAACAGCTCTGGGTTTGACATGGCCTTGAATGTTAAGCAGAGATTGCCTCTGAGTAGATGATATGCGACGGAGTATAGCTGGAGTTTTTTAAGGCAGGCAGCGTAGGGCATCTGCTTTAGGCCTGTGATTCTTTTAGTGAGGTATTTCTGCGGCCTTTCCAGTTGTTGCAGATGTCTTGAGAGGTACATACCAAACGGGGCGTTGTATTCTATAATGGGTACTAAGAACAAGTGAATGCCCCATGTCTCTTCACTAATTATGATACATTTTTAAACTTAAAGGAAGTAGAAGCTAATCGTTTGGAACCTACCTGCCTGAAGAAGCTGCCCTAATAATTTCTATAAGGGTATGCCTTTTACAGAAAACTTAAACGTCCACCTAGCTGAAGTTCTCCCTTTTCTTAGAATGTGTAAAAACAAGAATGCTACAGAACACACCACTGTAATATATCAAAGCACAAAGGTGCATAAACTACAGTTTACCTCATTCACATCTACAACACCTTATTTAAATATTTGCATTTAAAAAAACATAGCTCCTTATGATGGCCTGACATTTTTTGAGGGCTGGATGTTTTAAGTACTTGATTTGCCAATTAAAATAGGTAGAATGAGAAAGGGCAGTAACAAAACAGCAATATGATTGTTAATCACGGATGTCCTGCAGTGGAAAAAATAGTCACTGTCACTTATAATTCATATTTCCATAACTGACAGAGCTACGTGTCATCAGGGGGCATGGTATGAAATGTTATTGTGGTAGACAGAAAAAGCACATTGTCACTGTCCTTGCGAGTAATTATGAAAATATGCAACATTTCAATATATACATTGGTATTTTCAAACTCAAGTGACAAAGTATTGCATGGCATCAGGTGAAACCTTAAATGATGCTGAATAAAACAGTTACTGATATTTTCACTGTAAGCTATATACCCTGAGAGACATTTAGTGCTATTTATATAATTAATTATACAAATAAGCACAGTTTTTTCCAAGCCACACTGTAATTTATTACACTGCAGAAACTTGACATACATTTGTGCAATCTGCATGAGTGGCGCACATTTAAAACATCGGTGATGAGACAGTTCTAACTTTTATCTACAGGGTCTCTCTCAGCTGATGTATACTATAATAGTTTAAGGCATGTCAAACTAACACAACAGCTTTGATCCATTTCAGAGTTTGATGCAATTTTATGTCAGAGACTGATGCATTTCACAAGTTAGAGGACCTAAATCACTCTTTCTAAAATGAGCATGCGTACATTTGAAAATAAGCTGCTGTGGTGCAGTGGTAGCATTGTCGCCTCACAGCAAGAGGTTCTCCCGTTTGATTCTTGGCTGGAGTGCCTTCTGTGTGCAGTCTGCATGTCCTCCCCGCTGTCAAGTGTCATTCAAAAGACATGCGTAGAATGGGTGTGCCTTCGTTGAAGGTTGGGCGTCGAGCTGGCACCTCGGCACCGTAAAAAAAAAAAAAAAATCTACTGGCAATCATTAGTGGACCGGAGTTCCGCAGTGGCGACCCCTAACTGGGAGAAGCCAAAAGAAGAAGAACTAGAAAGAAAGCCCTCTAACATCACCCATCATTAAGTATATCATCCTCATCTCAGCTTGCAGCTGTGTTGCAGCTTTAAGCTCCTTTGGTTATAAAACTGAAACTTAAACTAGGTACAATACAATTTAAAAAGATACATACCAGCAAAGTATCAACATTAACAATCCTATTGTAGTAGAAATGAGGAGAGGGGGAGAAAGACAATGAGAAATCTTATCCAGTCCCAGTATTTTATATCCAAAACTGCACCCACTGAGACCACCTCCTAAATGATTTCTACCCATCTCCCTTTAATTTTGTATAGCTTCTTCTTCCTCTGGCCTTAATCTTTCCATAATTATATCTCTTTCTATAATGGTGGGGGGATCTTTTCACTTCCATTTGCTAGTACTGTCTTTTTTCACTATTGTCACGAGTATCCACAACAACACTTACATACCTACATACATTCTTTCCATTTCCCAAATCCCTAAATAATATGTTTCCCCAAAATATGACAATCCCAAAGCATGTGTTTCTAGCCACCCTCTAACACTCCCCCACATCTCCCACAACTAGCACCTATTATAGGAAACATTTTGTAATAATTTAAGTGGAGTATAGAAATACTTGAATAAGCATTTCCAAGCAAAGATATTGTATACATTTGTTCTTAGTGCTCTGCCAGGCATCAAACAAGCATCCCACAAGTACCTGTCTGAAATATCACAATGCTGACCCAACAGATCAACTTGTGCCACCTTAGCAACATTCCTTACCTTGTATTGTTCTTTGAGAAGAACTCTCTATAGATGAGTAATTAACCCTTTCCCCAGTGTCAAACCCTTGTACAGTTCTAATAGTCACCTAACAATTCCAGGCCAGTACTCAGCCTGAGCCTTGCTTCTCAGGTACTCTATAGTGCCAAACTCTAACGCTCGATAACTTTGAAATAATACTGGACGAAGATTAAATCTACTCATATTTTCCTACCATCTGAATACCCACCTACCTAGCAAAATTTATTCCCAGTATCTGATAGAGAATTTTCAAATTTTTGTAAACCTCCCAATAAACAATCACTCAGAAAAGATCTTTCTGATCTCATGTAAAAACTCAAGACTGGATGAACAAAAGTACTCTAACACCACACACCTAAATTGTACAGTTTCCAAGATATGAAAAATTATTTGTGAAACTTTAGAGAAAAATAATAATTTGAGATTGTGTTAATTACAATACAGTACTGTACTGATGTTAAGACACAATGCTCTACTATCATTATAAAGAAGACTTTTTAATAACATTGCAGCTCTGCCCCTTCCCCACCTGAACTATAATCCCTTCCCCACCTGAACTATAATCCAAGATGCAAAAATCATTCCAAGAAATTGAAACTTATCTATCAGAGCACCAGCTCATCCTTAACCCTAACAAAACCAAGCTAATAATCTTCTCCTACAAACCCACCAAACACAACTGCCCATCCTTGTGCATCACATCAATCAATGGCACCATATCTGATACCCAGCAATGAGGCTAAACACCTAGGGATGACAATTGATAACAGGCTAAAATTTGATAGTCACATCTCCCAGACTCCATGCAAAACTTGGTTCACTATATAGGGCCATACCCTACCTAACACCCCAAGCCAGATTGGCCAATGCTAGATCACAACTTCTGTCCACCCTTCTCTGTGGCTCGCACACATTCACCAACCTGTGCCACTCTGACCTCCATAATCTTGAGTCCTGCTATAACAAAATAGCAAAGTTTCCACCAATCTCCCCCACAAAACCCATCATTGTATTGCTCTTCAACAACTCACATGGCTAAAACTCCCCAACCTACTAACCCTCAAACAATTACCTTTACCCATATCATCATCCACAACTCCAAAAACTGCCCAGCCTTATCAACACTAGTCAAACCACAGGTTAACAGCAGGTCCCTTAGGTCTTTTGATAAGCCACTGCTCAAAATCACTCAATCCCACAGCCACCACGGTGACTCTCTATATAACAAAATAGCTAAACTCTGGAATGCTCTCCCTCTAGACATACAAATAACTCCTTCCCATTCTTCCTTCAAAACTAAGCTAAAGGATCACCTCATAGACAGCTGGCTTTGCCCCTGCTGCTCACGAGGCTAAACCCTGATCTCAATCTTTTCCCCCTTTCCCCATGTATGTTTCACATGATTTACTATCTTCAAAACTCACTACTACACTGTCCTTTTCTTTCTTATCCTCTCTATGACTATTTTTACTCTTCAAATCAAGCCACACACTTCATGTTTAAGACTCACCACTCTGTAATCAGGTTCCCAGAACCCATGAGCCTAACGTTTTCTCTACATTTGGTGCTGCCTCTTCTGTAACAATATTCTCTCCTGTATTATATGCAATAAGTTATCAATATGGTCTCATGTATTATTTTGTAATAGGTTATATTCATCTCTTATATGCTGACAATGATTGAACGACTTGGTGATGTGATTATGTTCAATATCACAAACCTAAATATTAATAACCTAAATATTATAAAAATATAATAAAATTCTAAACCTACCACCCTAGAACACAAAAAAGGAAAAAAACTAAGGGTAATGCTGCTCAATGCCAGAAGTCTAAATCTCAAAATGCACGCACTCGAGGCCCTTCTCAGTATGGAGAACATCGATGTCTGTGCAGTGACAGAAACCTGGTTCAAGGCTCCTGAGAGCACCCCAGCACTATCAGGTTTTACCTCTTATCATGTGTTCTGGCCCCAAAATCCGGACAATACCAAGAAAGGAGGGGGGGTATCCATATTCATCAAGGACACCCACACCTCAAGACTGGTGGCAACGCACGATGCATCGGAGACCATCCAGGTGCAATTAACCATAGGCAAGACTGCTCTGCAAATTGTAGCATGTTACAGGCCACCCTCACAAACTCAGGAACCTCACATGGCCTTCCTGAAAACACTAGAGGATAAATGTATCACCAAACACCATCATACTAGGTGACTTCAATTACCCTAATTATAGACTGGGAACACTACTCAAGCCCAAACACCCTAGCCCAAAAGTTCCTGGAATTCATAAACTCAAATGCCATGGAACAACTAGTCACCATCCCCACAAGAGGAGAAAACATACTTGATCTCATCATCACGAACATGGGAGCACAATGTTCAACACCGGAAGTATACCCCTCACTGGTGAGATCAGATCACAAACTAATCTCGCTGGAGGTCCTCATCCCACCCCACCTGAAATAAAAAGACCACAGTAAAAACTTCTCGAAAGCCGACTTCACACTTCTAAAGACTAGTGTGGTCTCCTTTAAGGCCCCGAGCTGGTGGAAAACAGTACTCAAGCCGCTGAATCACTTACAAATGCCTTCTACCAGCACCTGCAGGACTGCATGGATAAGGCAATCCCAAGCAAAACAAAGACTCTTTGTACCAAAGGCAAGCATCCAGTCTGGTGGACCCCAGCCATAAACAAACTCTACAACAAAAGGAGGAAGCTACTACAAGATAGAGCAAAATCCTTAAAAGGTAAGACACCCTTGATCACTATAAGTAAAAAACTAAGAGCTCTCATAAAATCATCTAAAGCAAATTTTGAGAGAAAAATAGCTAAAGACTCAAAAGACAATCATAAGACCTTCTTTAGCTATGTTAGAAACCTGGGAGGAAACTCCCAGATATGCTCAGAACTAGTTCAAAATGATGTAAAGATTACTGATCCTACAGACATTGCCAACATACTGGCTGACAGGTTCAGTGCAAACTTCTCCCCTCCCCAAAAGGAAAGATATCTATACCAAGCGATTGCAGCCCCCCACACATCTCCAACGCCCAAGTGAGAACTGCCCTCTCCAAAGCAAAAAACACAGCATCCATGGGACCTGATGGTGTCCCCGGCTGTGTGCTCCACGAACTCAATGAGGAATTAAACCCACAGCTAGGACAGCTGTTTAATCATAGTCTTACCTCTGGATACGCACCAGGAGTGGCGCACTGCAACTGTGGTCCCACTTCACAAAGGCGGTGCCTCCACCGACCCTGAAATTACCGCCCATTAGCTTGACAAGCCTTATCTGCAAAGCCATGGAGAGGATCATAATGGACCTCATAAATAAAGACATAGGAAATTTGCAGACTTTGGATCCATCCCAGTTTGGCTTTGTCAAAGGCAGATCATGCCTTCTAAACTTGATTGACTTTTTCGAAACAGTCACCAAAGCCATTGATGAGGGAAAGGCAGTCCATACAGCCTACCTCGATCTGGCGAAGGCCTTGATACAATACCCCACTCGGGTATCATTGAAAAACTCATCAGCTTAAATGTTAACCCATACATCACAAGATGGGTTGCAAACTGGCTGAGTGACAGAACCCACAGGGTCAGAGTTGCTAGCGCCATGTCAGACTCAAAGCCTGTCACAAGTGGTGTACCACAGGGCTCAGTCCTGGGCCCACTCTTGTTTGGCATCTACTTTTCCGAAGTACAAGCAAACACAGGAGGGTTATGGCTGACAAAGTTTGCAGATGACTGCAAACTGGGCCATAGTAGAAAACACATCTGACACAGATATCCTTCAGAAGGGTCTCACAGAAACGGATAACTGGTGCCAGAGCCATGGCCTAAAGTTAAATGCCAAAAATGCATAGTCATACCCTTCGGGAAAAACAAGGTTACCCCTAGCTACCAAATAGGTGGCAATCCACTGAGCACAGAAGAAGTTATCAGGGACCTGGGGACCCAGGTTGATAGTAGTCTGTCATTCGACACCCATGTAGCTAAAGTAGTTAGGAAGACCTTCTACATTGCCCACCTTATCATGAAGGGATTCTCATCTAGATCAAGGGAGGTCATAGTCTCCTATACTCATCACTCATCAGACCAATGATTGAGTACAATGCCCCATTCGGAATGTATCTGACCCGACACTTGCAGCAGCTGGAGAGGCCACAAAGTTCCTCACCAAAAGGATAAAGGGTCTCAAACATCTGTCCTATGCTGCCCGACTGAAAGAACTCCAGCTCTATTCAGTCGCCACCGCTTGCTCAGAGGTGACCTTTGCCTAACATACAAGGCCATGTCAAACCCAGATTTGATGAATATGCTTCACCTCAAAAATCTAGATCCATCAGAGCCACAAGGGCGAGAGACTTAAACCTCGACACGGCTATTAATAGGACGTGCTGGAGGGATAGATTCATCACCCAAAGACTCCCTATGCTGTGGAATAAAATCCCGGTATATGTGAGGCAGAGCACCTCGCTGGCCTTGTTCAAGAGAAATCTTGACCAATGGATGGGAGATCGCAGATATACCCCAGGGATTACCTCAGTGTCACTGCTCGACAGAGGCACAGCAAAATAATGGGTATAGTTCCCCATACTAAAGGGGTGGCGTAAGCCACAAAACTATGGGCTAGGCTTGTAAATGCCCTCGGGCAGATAGCCTAGTATGAACCTATGAACCTATGTATCTATGTAACTTAATGCTGGAGCTTTTCTCCCCAGGTCCCCGCTGAAAATGGGCTACGTGCCCAGTTGGACACTACCCAGTAATCAAATACAATAAAAAAAAAAAAACATTTACTGTTCACAAGGTATTTACATTTGTTTTGCTTATGCCCTTTAACTTGATCTTTCAAAAAAATGCTCTGCAATGTAGAAAGCTGCCAGAAGTGTAACATTTTAAATTTCATAAATGTTAATGAGTTAAAGATGAAACAAATTAACAAATACGTATCAAAATGAGCTTATCAGAATAAATATCCAGAAAAAATGTCTAGCCAAGCCGAAGAAGCCTATAAGCCACAATCATAAAACTTTGTCTTAGCAGCATGAGCCTGATAAACAGTGAGATCAGTGCTAAGTGCAATTTACTAATGAGAGTCCTTGCTTGGTCAGAGCACTGAACTCAAAATTGTGATCCAGAAGATTGTGTGGAATGCTGTCACCCCTTAGAATTAGCTTTGAACAACAACATACTGAATTTCTTCACCACGTATTCAATGGAACAATAGCAAGATATCATCACAATAAGAGAGAAAAGACCAGTGAATACTTCCCTTTTCTATACATACATACATACATACACACATATATATATATATATATATATATATATATATATATATATATATATAGGCTTAATCCTATATATAAGGAAACCTTGTAAACTGCAATAGCCTGACATTTGAACAAGTAACCCTTGTAAAAATTCCCAAAATTGTATACTGTTGGTCTGTCTTTCCTGCTAAACATAAGTGAAATTACAGTGCTGAGTGCAAGTAACATTAAAATTAAAGTACTGAGTGCAAATAACACAGTGCTGAGTGCAGATTTTAGGCCCTTACATTCAACTTATCTCTGGTGTGGTGTCTTGAGTCAATCAGGGTATTCCCTGTAACCACTCCCACTGCCTTCTCTTTTCCCCACCCCCTCTTTCCTCAAACAGGTTAAACTGCTACAATTCAGTACAGGCATCATTTTCAAATCTAGGTGCTTAGGACTCCCCCCCTTGGCTGACCTGGTGTGACTTAATGTAAGTTTCTTCACTGTATGGATCTTTTACTGTTTTTTGTGTAACTGAATGACCTGCTGCTAAATTCTGATTCTGCACAGACTGCTCTATTTTTTTAGAGGCTCTATAAGTAGCTAGTGACTTTACTGAATTTCTGTGGTAATATTTGTGTTTAAACTGAACCTGTACCTAGAGAAAGTGTATAATCAGAGCTCCTCCTTGCTGCATGTGTTTTTAATGTTTAAATTGCACACACACATTGAAGAAGTGCTTTTATGACTTGAATAACATGGCCTAGCTATACCTGAAGTGCTTTTACTGGCAATTGTCCAGTTGTACAATTGTGAATAATTGATTTAGTTTTTCTGGTATATCTTTAAAATCTGGCAAGTGTTTATTTACTGCATTGCTCTCTTGCTTAGGTTTCTTAGCTATAAATCTTAGTTCATTCTGAAGTATGCTACTTTACCCCCCCCCACCAAACCTTTCTGAATGCATTATTATATAATAACTGCCTGTTGTTGCCTTCATGCTTACCCTACAATCTCTGCTTTTCTCTTTTCCTAGTTGAACTCTACAGTTCCCTACAAAACGGTGTCTACAGGACTGCAATCATTTTCTCTCAACATTTAAACAGAGTAGGTTGCACACGCAAAAAGCATTTGTTAAGCTTTCACTTACAGTGCTTTGTAATTAAGCAGGTCACCATATTGGTAAGTCATAGGGCTCTTTGTTTCTACTTGAGTGGTTGTCTCCTTCCCCTGTAACTGAAGTAAATTGACTCTTACATTAAGAGCTGTAATACTTACCTTATAGCTTTAGGACACCTTAGGAAACCTTGTAAACTGCAATAGCCCCGCTACGGTTGCCTCCTTCCCCTGTAACTGAAGTAAATTGACTCTTACATTAAGAGCTGTAATACTTACCTTACAGCTTTAGGACACCTTAGGAAACCTTGTAAACTGCAATAGCCCCGCTATGGTTGCCTCCTTCCCCTGTAACTAAAGTAAATTGACTCTTACATTAAGAGCTGTAATACTTACCTTATAGCTTTAGGACACCTTAGGAAACCTTGTAAACTGCAATAGCCCTGCTACGGTTGCCTCCTTCCCCTGTAACTGAAGTAAATTGACTCTTACATTAAGAGCTGCAATACTTACCTTATAGCTTTAGGACACCTTAGGAAACCTTGTAAACTGCAATAGCCCCGCTACGGTTGCCTCCTTCCCCTGTAACTGAAGTAAATTGACTCTTACATTAAGAGCTGTAATACTTACCTTATAGCTTTAGGACACCTTAGGAAACCTTGTAAACTGCAATAGTCCCGCTACGGTTGCCTCCTTCCCCTGTAACTGAAGTAAATTGACTCATTTACAATAAGAGCTGTAGTACTTACCTTATAGCTTTAGGACACTTTAGGAAACCTTGTAAACTGCAATAGCCCCGATACGGTTGCCTCCTTCCCCTGTAACTGAAGTAAATTGACTCTTACATTAAGAGCTGTAATACTTACCTTATAGCTTTAGGACACCTTAGGAAACCTTGTAAACTGCAATAGCCCCGCTACGGTTGACTCCTTCCCCTGTAACTGAAGTAAATTGACTCTTAAATTAAGAGCTGTAATACTTACCTTATAGCTTTAGGACACCTTAGGAAACCTTGTAAACTGCAATAGCCCCGCTACGGTTGCCTCCTTCCCCTGTAACTGAAGTAAATTGACTCTTATATTAAGAGCTGTAATACATACCTTATAGCTTTAGGACACCTTAGGAAACCTTGTAAACTGCAATAGCCCTGCTACGCTCAGGCTCTCTTCGCTCCCCTCCCTGCCCCCAATTCGCTCCCGCCCCAAGTACCTCTAAATTTATAGTACTATAGCCACTCCCCCACTTTCTAGATCCTATCTGCTTTCATCTGGGATAATTCCACTCATCCCCATTCTACTACCTACATTTTAATAGCACCTATTAGCTTTCATCTGGCATTCTCCCATCCCCCTTCCAGTACCTTTACCTCACCACTCTATCTTCTGGTGTTGCATCACCAGGTAAAACAGTTCCTTAACTCACTAGCTGAATCACAGATAATGATATACTCCTCTTTACTACCCCTCTTGATCACACCATACCTCCTTACCTTGTATGAAAACCAGTTTCTCACGGGATTTCAGGTCCCAAAAGGCCATACTATCACCCCAGCTGTAAATCCTTCCACCTTCAACCATACTTACAGTACCAGATCCTATCCAACATCTTGTTCAGTCTATCAACATCTCAACCCCAGGCACATTAGCTCTAGATCCAAACACTACCACAAACTAATAAACAAATTCCTGAAGTTCATCACTAAGTATAGACTCAACCTAATACTTGGTGGTGATATTCACCCCAACCCTGGCCCACTCACTTCAGATACACATACCCCCTCTGCTTGCAATCTAAGCTACAAACCTACAATTAATAGGCCAACTAACTCTCTCCTCATCTGTCATCTCAATATTAGAAGCATTAATAACAAGGTACATGAATTACATGCACTTCTGGATGTCCACTCCCCTGAGATTCTCTGTTTATCTGAAACATGGTTAAAACCTAACACTAAAGACAATGAAGTGTTATCACCTGGGTACAACATACACAGGCTGGATCGTGCTTCGAGGAAGGTGGGTGGGGTAGCTGTACTCTATAAATCTGAGTTGAATGTCACCATAGATGTAATACAACGTCCTCAGATTAATAACTCATAGATTCTTGCCACCAAATTGCAACTTAATAAAAATAAATGCATTAATATCATCTGTATGTACATTCCTCCAGGTAACAATATATCTACATTTGAAGATATCCTGCACTGGCTATCATGTCACTACCCCCAAGAAACCCTACTACTTGGAGACTTTAACATAGACTGGGGCACCTGTTCCTCAGAATCCCCAACCACCCATATTAACCTGCATGCATTTACACAAATCATATCCACCCCTACCAGGATAGGTAAACCCAACCAAAAATAAAGTATACTTGACTGGGTACTCATAAACAGTCACCCCCAACTGTACACCTCCGGTACCCTCCTTAATGGCCTAAGCGATCACCTTCTCACATATGTAATTAAGCACAAAACCATTAATTCCCAACAACCCATACTCAAAAAGGTTAGAAACAATAAAAACTTTGACCCTGCCAAATTCCAACAAGAACTAAACTCATGTAATTGGTCTATTCTAAAACACCTCCCCTTAGAGGAAGCAGTAGCATACTTTAACAACAAATTCCTTGAGATCCTTGATTTGCATGCACCTGTTTGTTCAAAGAGAACCAAGGCAAAAACTGCACCATGGCTTTCTATAGAGTCTAAACTCAAAATTACCCTTAGAAACAAAGCATGGGCTTTGTGGCGTTCTTCTAAAGACCTTCAAGATCACATTAAATACAGGCAATCAAGGAACAAAACCAAAAAATCAATTTTACAAGACAAAAAACAATACTTCTGTAATTTACAGACAGTAAATCAAAATAACCCTCAGAAGTTTTGGGCAGGTTTAAATAATCTACTACATCCTGGACAAACTTCAACCCCAATCCCTGCTGCTACTATTGATAAAACCCCTGAAGATGTTTCTGATAGTTTTAACCAATTCTTTACTGTGACAATTCAAGCCCTAGCTAGCCAACTACCTCCTAGCTCCCCTGGTCCTGAAAGTAGCACCCCTAGAAACCTACTCGCGTTCAGCTTCCAACCAGTCGCCACTTCACTTATCCGTACCTTGATCAAAAAATTAAAACCCACAGCACTTTCTGCTGATCAACTCCCTGCCGAGTACCTACAAAAATCAGCTGATGCTATTGCTTACCCCGTATCAATACTAATCAATCGAACCATAGTAGAAGCTAAAATTCCCACCATCTGGAAAATATCCTATGTAATCCCACTTCACAAAGGAGGCAGCTCTACTGAATTCTCCAATTACAGGCCAATAGCTATACTCTCTCCACTTGCAAAGATTATGGAAAAATGTATTCATAGACAACTCATGCACCACCTAATCCAAAATCGCCTTATGGCAGACACTCAGCATGGCTTCCGTCCTCATCACAGTGCTACTTCAGCCCTCCTAGCCTTTACTAACACCATAAAAGTACAGTTTTGTACCTACCATAAATGTAGATGTTCGAAGATCCACATTGCTGCAGTCCTTACACTTGGGTAGTCCGCTGTCCTCGGTCGGCCCGAATATCAAAGTATAAGGCTGACGTCGGTCAAGGCGCATTTGACTGACATCAGGACGTCAGGGTACAAATGCGCATGACCGACATCATATCCTCAGTCTTTTCTTGCCCCAGATGTCAGAAGACCCTAAAAATAAAGGTCAAAACCAAAAGACAGCAAACAACCAACCCACCACCCTTGCACTAACTATATGTACAATATATACAAAATACACAATATGTACAACCCAACCCACACAACCACCTCTAACTACAGAGGGGAAGGAGGGTAAATTGGACTGCAGCAATGTGGATCTTGAACATCTACATTTATGGTAGGTACAAAACTGTACTATGTTCTTCATCTCACATTGCTGCAGTCCTTACACTTGGGTAGAATCCCAAAGCAGAGGTAAGGGAGGATGGCTAACTACAAGGAAGCAGGAGCTGCCAAGATGCCCTGCAAAACAGCAGTGGCAAAACCAGCCCTGGATTTAGAGTAAAGTGGCAGGTGATAATGCCTAGAGAAAGTATGCACTGAACTCCAAGTAGCTGCCTCCAAAATATCCTTGGTTGCCACTCCCTCAAAAAGCTGTTGAAGTGGCAGTAGCCCTAGTGGAATGAGGCCTAATCCCAGCTGGAATCTCCTTGCCATGATGGGAATAACAGAAAGCAATGCAAAACCCAATCCACTTAGAAATAGTTTGTTTTGACACAGGCTTGCCCTGAGAACTCAAAGCAAAAGAAACAAACAACTGCTGAGACTGCCTGAACCCTTTAGTTCTGTCCAAATAATATCGCAACTGCCTGTGTACATCTAAAGTGTGCAAAATCTTTTCCCCTTTATTTTGGGGATTTGCATAAAAAGTAGGCAAATGAATAGTTTGGTTTAAAGCCACACTAGAAACCACCTTAGGCATAAAGGAAGGATTAGTACGTAATGATACCCTATCCTTATGGAAAATCAAGAAAGGCTCAACCGCCATAAGGGCCTGCAATTCAGAAACCCTTCTTGCAGAAGTAATTGCCAACAAAAAAGCAGTCTTCCATGACAAATATTTCAACTCAGAAGTAGCTGCAGGCTCAAAAGGTTGTAGAGTGAGTTTCTCCAACACAAAATTGAGATCCCAAGCAGGAGTAGGAGCTCTTCGTGGGGGTCTTATATTCTTTGCCCCTCTAAGAAATTGCTTGAACAAAGGATGAGAAAACAATGGTGGGTCACAATCATAGTGAGCCGAAATTGCTGCAGCATGATCCTTAATAGAAGAGAAAGACAAACCTTTGTACAGTAACTCAGTAAGATATTGAAGAGCCACACTCAAATTAGGCTCAGAAACATCAAAATCTTTTGCTGCACTCCAAAATAAAAATCTCTTCCATTTATCTGCGTACACTTTCCTTGTACTAGGCCTTCTAGCTTCCAAAATCACATTCAAAACTTGTTGTGGAAGTTGAGACCCTTTATGGTTCAAAACAGAATATGCCAGGCTGTTAGGTGAAGAGATGAAGTTTGACATTGAGCAAATGGCTGTCCTCCTGTGACAACAGGTGTGGAATCGAAGGCAAAGGCCATGGAGGCTTCTGTACCAGACTTCTCAGTAATGGGTACCAGTGCTGTTGAGGCCAATCTGGAGCTATTAAAATCATCCTTGGCTTGTCCTGTCTGACCTTTAGAAGTACCTTTGGGAGGAGAGGCAGAGGTGGAAAGGCATACACATGAAGATTGCTCCAATTGAAAGAAAGAGCATCCACTTTCCAAGCTGTGGGATGAAACCTTTTTGTGCAAAACTTTGGCAGCTGATGGTTTAGTGGATAAGCGAACAGATCTATGTCTGGAGTTCCCCATGACACTGTCAATTTCTGAAACACATGAGGATCCAATTTCCACTCGTGGGGATCCATAATTGTTCTGCTCAACACATCTGCTAAGGAGTTCTGTGCTCCTGGCAGAAACCTTGCCTGAAGATTGAGTTGTAAATTGAGAGCAGTCTCCCACAAAATCATTGCTTGCCTGCATAGAGGATAAGAATCGTTCCCCTTGCTTGTTGATGTACCACATGACAGTTGTGTTGTCTGTTAGAATCAACACCTGCCCTGGAAGAAGTAAATCCTTGAAAGCTATTAATGCAAACTGGACTGCTAACATCTCCTTTAGATTGATATGTAGATGCTGTAGTCTGGCAGGCCACTTGTCTTGTATCCACTTTCCATTTAGATGAGCTCCCCAAGCTTTGTCTGAGGCATCTGTCGTTAAAATCTGACTCGCCTCTGGCCGGGTCACAGAGAGTCCCTTGTTTAGGTGACATTCCTGAGCCCACCACAAAAATTCCTTTTGAATGCAAGGTATTATTTGAATGACAGTGTCTAGATCCTGGCAGTGCTGTGTCCATACATTTTCGAGATACCATTGTAGCTTCCTCATATGCAGTTTGGCATTGGGAAGCACCAGAATACAAGATGCCATGAACCCTAAGGCTTGAAGGACTGTCCTTGCAGTCAGCCCGGACTGATGAGATAGCTGATGGAAGTAAAGGGATATACTCTTTTGTTTGTCCGGGGTTAAAAAGGCCATCTGGGATGCTGTATTCAGTCTCACACCCAGAAAGCACATGTCTTGAGAGGGTACTAGACTGGACTTTATTTTGTTCACAGAATACCCTAGGCATCTTAGCACTGCTATCACATATTCCAAATGACGAAGAAGCTCTTCCCTTCCTTGAGCCAGAATCAGGCAGTCGTCCAAATAAGGATAGATCTGTATTCCTTTCAGCCTGAAGAAAGCTATCACTGGAGCCAGAACTTTTGTGAACACTCTGGGTGCAGTAGATAAGCCAAAGGGCAATGCAGAGAACTGATAGTGAAAAGTCCCAGCTCGAAAACGCAGATACTTCCTGCAACTTAGTCTGATAGGAACATGAAGGTAAGCCTCCTTGAGATCCAAAGTTACCATCCAATGATCTTTGCCCAGCAGAGGCAAAAGCTGTTGTAACG
Organism: Protopterus annectens; assembly: GCF_019279795.1. Lineage (NCBI taxonomy): Eukaryota > Metazoa > Chordata > Ceratodontiformes > Protopteridae > Protopterus > Protopterus annectens. The sequence goes on along the minus strand of NC_056747.1, from coordinate 895,881,815 downwards.
TCAACATTTTGAACTTGGGAATGTCCAGATAAGTGTTGAGGATAGATAGATCCAAAATTGGTCTCCACGTGTTCCCCTTCTTTGGTACTAGGAACAGGCGAGAATAAAATCCTAGGCCCACTTCTGGCATAGGGACCGGCTGTATGGCCCCTAGTTGAAGTAACAGAGAAATTTGTTTGTGAGCCTCTATTCTTTGTTGTGGAGGAACGTCTGGCATGCCCCTGAACGGAGGCAAGGTATGGAAATAAAACCTGTAACCTTGGTGTATGATATCCAATACCCATTTGTCTTGGGTAATTAAACTCCAATTTTCTTTGAAAAGTGCCAACCTTCCTCCCAAAGGTGCTGCCAGACGAGAAGGCTCTGGCAGCTGAAAGGGTAGGTCATTGGGTCTGTTTACGAAAGGACTGACCCCTGCCCTCACCTGAAGACTGTGCAGGAGAACTCCCTGTTCTAGGCCTGAAAGAGCCCTGAGCTCTGCCCCTACCACGTCTAGATCTACCCCTAGACAGGGAATCATAAGAAGGATACATCCACCCTTTAGCAGGCCAATTTCTGCTAAACTTTGGAGGCTGAACCTGCAAAAAATCTTTAACAGTCTGCATAGACTTTGCTTTGTCTTCCATTTTCTTTAAAACTGCCTCAACAGGAGGACCAAACAACACGTCAGATTGTAAAGGAGCATCTAAAATCCTTGTTTTAACATGTTCAGACAAATTTTGATCCCTTAGCCAGGCGTGCCTGCGAAGAACTGACCCAGTGGCAGCCACCCTAGACAAGGCCTGTACAGCATCAAAACCACATTGCAAAGAATGCTTACCCACCTGTTCAGAAACATGCACTAAATCTTGCAACTCTTTACAATCAATACCTACTGCCAAAGCATCAACCTTAGACTTTAATTGCGAAAGGAGATAGTTTTGGTATTTCAACATGTGAAACTGGCAATTCAAAGCCCTCATAGCAAGAGTGGAAGAAGTATAAACTTTCTTTCCCCATCTATCCAAGGCCCTAGCCTCTTTGTCTGCAGGAACCGGATTCTTAACAACAGAAGCCTTAACACCTTTAGGCCCCTGGCTAACAGTTTCTGGGTCTGCCCTAGGACTCTTAAAAACATACTTATGAGCTTCAGGCACCCTGTAATACCTATCCGGCTTAACAGGAGCAGGAGGCAACGAACCAGGCTTAAGGAAGCCTCTGTAAAAACGTCTTCCACTACATCCAAAACAGGAGGTATAGACAAAGGCCTATGCTGGGGTAAAAAGAAAAATTGCGTAAGCCTTTTCCTGGAATCAGTGAAGTCCTGACCTTCCCACTTAAAATGCTCCCTCATGGAATGAAGAGTTTCTGAAAAGAAAAATCCTCAGGAGGAGAAGCAGAAGGAGTAGAATCATCCACATCAGAATCAGAATAAGGAGAGTACTCCTGCAAGTCTTCAGCCAAGACTCTGACACATCTGAAGCCTGCTCAAAACCCCCAGCTCAGGCTCCACCCTAGGCCTCTTATCAGGAGGGGGCATAGAACCCCTAATCAAAGTAATCAAATCTTCTGCCATTTTAAGCATATGCTTCTTGGGCACAGTACCTGAAGAGCTAGGGGTAACACCAACTGAAGCTAAACCTGGCCTGCCCCTGGGAGAAGCCTTAGAAACAGAAGGAGAGGGCCTAGCCACCCTTGGAAGAGAGGGGAGTATAGTAACCTGAGAAGCCCCCTCAGCTTGACTTGCCTCCTGAGAGGCCACATCTTGCAATACTAAAGTCTCACCCTGGGAACACAAAGAAACCTCCGGTGGAGCCACCGGCTCCACCGACACCTCTAAAGAACCGGCGTCCGGTACAGACGGTTCTTCCAGCCTAGGCTTAACTGCTTTGTCCTTGCGCTTCTTTGTAGAAGCGGGCGTCGGAGCATCCAACGGCATTTTATAATTGCACCGCTTCCCAAAGACTAACCGTGCACAATCCAATCTCCTCTTTATAGTGCGTTTATTAAATCTAGCACAAGAGCGACAGCCAACAACGTCGTGCTCAGGCCCTAAGCAAGGAATACACAAAGTATGATAATCTCTATGCGGTATCTGTTTCCCACAAGAAATGCAATTATTGACTTTTCTGACATCCGGTAAATCACTGAGGCAAGAAAAACTAAAATATTCCCCAACGGGTACTTAGCCAACTTTGAACTCGGTCTGAAACTTCGAAATCGAAAAATCTCAGAACGCCAACCGGCACTTGCAATGCTGCTTCTGCATCGGACCATGCGGCAAAAAAGACTAAGGATATGACGTCGGTCATGCGCATTTGTACCCTGACGTCCTGATGTCAGTCAAATGCGCCTTGACCGACGTCAGCCTTATACTTTGATATTCGGGCCGACCGAGGACAGCGGACTACCCAAGTGTAAGGACTGCAGCAATGTGAGATGAAGAACATCCATAATCGCAACAATAGTTATATATCCTCAGCCCTCTTTTTGGATCTTTCCAAGGCATTCGATATGGTTGATCACCAACTTTTAGTCCACAACCTGCAAACATTCTGTCTAGATACTGGAGCCCTCCAATGGTTTCAATCCTACCTGAATGGTCGACAGCAGGCTGTCCTCTGGCAGAACAAACTCTCTAACCTTCTACCTAACACCCTTGGAGTACCACAAGGCTCTATACTACGGCCTTTGCTGTTCTCCATCTTCATTAACGACCTTTATACTGTCATCCCAAAAGTCAGCTGTATCCAATGTGCTGATGACTCTACTCTGATTTGCTCAGCCACATCTCCAGTAGGGTTATGGTCAGCTACCCAGATCACCTTTAATACAATAGAAAACTGGCTTTCTGAACATCGTCTGATCCTAAATCCCAAAAAAACTAAAATGCTGTTATTTTCACCAACACGTAGGTCTACTGCTTTCACCTTTACCATAAAATCAAATGATGGCACAATAATCTCCCCTGACCCATCTACAAAACTATTAGGTGTCATCATAGACAATAATCTAAAATTTGACCTACATATTAACCAAACTATCAAAACCATCAATAAAAAACTAGGGTCACTTTACAGAATAAAAGCCTTCCTAACTCCTCCAGCTAAAAATGCCATAGCTCGCTCTCACCTTCTTTCAACCCTTCTGAATGCATCCCCTCTACTCTCGAATTTAAACAAGACTGTCCTTAACAAACTCTCAATTTACTACAACCACATTGCCAGGTTTGCCACTGGGCTGCCTTTTAGGACACATCATTGCATCAATCTAAATCAGCTTGGGTGGCTTGAACTACCTAGCCTAATCCAGTATAACCACCTGATTATGGCCTATAAAATCCTCTATAATCCGGACAATACTCCTGCACTTAAAAATATTATCACCCCCTATAACAATCCTAGACCACTTCGATCCTCTAACAAACTACTAATTCAGACTAACAAAATTAATAACACAGCTGGTGAGTCTCTCTTTGCAAACTCTGTAAATAGATCCTGGAACTCTCTTCCAGCTGATATTACCTTACTTTCCACCTTAGGTCAATTTAAAACTAGACTCAAACAACATTTGTCACTTAACTGACTATGTCAATGTATCAAGCCTGGCTAACTCTCTCTAGAATGTGTAAAAATCTGTTAACCAGTTTACTGTGTAATTTAATTTAATCCTGACTTGTGCTCAGGATTAACTGTAACCTGTGGAACTTGTTTAACTTGCTTACTTATGTAATCTCTGTAAATAGTCTGTTTGTAATATGTAATGCTGTATCTGCTTACCCTTGGAGCTTTTCTCCCCAGGCCTCCGCTGAAAATGGACATGCATCCAGTTGGACTATCCCGGTCAACAAATGTAAAATAAAAATAAAAATATAATAATCAGCCGAGGCGCTACAGAAGTGTGATGGTTTTTGCTTTTCTCTCTTATTGTGGTGATAACATACTGAACTTAGCACTTCAGTTCTTTGCATGCAATGCATGACACAATACACAGTAATGGCACCTGTGATCTGCTTTTTGTGGCTACAGCAAATTGTTGAAATTCAGTGTCCATAGACATTTAAACTGCATTAATAACCTACCCATCTATTCAATAAGCTCAGCAGCCACACGTGTTGCCTACCTGACATCGGCACAGAAATAGATTGCTGAAGACAAAAGTACATTCACAAGTTCAGTATTGCACAGTACTCTGAAATGGCTAATTAACAATTTATGAGTTCTCCATTTCAAGCCATTTGCAAATTGCAAGTTGAAATCCAATAGAGTCTAGCCACTTGAAAGAATCCAACACCCAGCAGCTGAATCCAGCCCTATATCTTGACAGCATGTAAACCTCTCAAACTTTGCTCTCTGTGTTACTGCTGATCAGTGAAAGTTCTTAACGAAGACAGGTCCCCAGTTGTTAACTACCCAGAGCAGCAAGAAACCAATTGGAAAGAGGCAAAAGATAATGTGCGTTATTTGTTATACACTCTCATGTAATTACTAGAAGTATTCTCCACCAGTGGTCACAGCTATCATCATGTGTTACACAACACAGTAACATAAACATTCATTTGGCGGTCTGTCAAATACTCAAAAGTTAACTCCTTAGGCTCAAAAGGCAATAATCAATCTTTAAATTCATGACAGCTAGACAGAAAGAATATTAATTTCTGTTAAAAGTCAGACAACTCACCTTCCTTCTTGAACAACACCAGATATTCCAAATAACCCAAAATCCGTGATGACCACTTTTCCATTTTCACAGAAAATGTTTTTGGATTTCAAATCTTTATGTACAATCCCCTTTGCGTGAAGGTAGCCCATGCCCTACAAAAAAGAAACATAGTACTGTACTTGTCTAAATGTATAAAGACGCACAAATATTACTTAATATTTAGAGTATAACATATCGCAAATAAAAACATTCTCTGAAAGAAAAATGTATATTTTAAGCAAGTTATCATTCTGACACAGCTGTAAAGTACAGAGTAACTGCAAATTACACTGTGCCATTAATTCATCTTCATTAGACGCACACTTTTTTTTTTAAATATAGCAAACATGTATTCTAATAATCTAAACAAACATGTATGTTCCAAGTTTAGAAACAACCTCACAAGCTCAACATACACGACAGAAGCAAGAAGGAAGCTATTCTATAGGTGAAGTGATTTCTGACATCTGTGTTCAGACTGCTATGCCTGGCACGGGCTCCAGGACCTGCTTCATCAACTAGATTGTGGCTCTTGCTGCTAACTACTCCTGGTGAGGAGGAGAGCAATTGCCTTCATTCCCAGCTGTTCTGTTGTGGGCCGTCCCTGCTGCTGTTCTCCTGCTTGGCGGATTTCAGTTTTAGTGGGAACCTAAAGGACTGCTGCTTGGATCAGCATTCTGTTTTGTTGATCTGTGAATCACTGCATGTACTTGTGAAAAACACAAGAGAAAAGGAATGTGGAAGAGTTTCTATGACCAAAACCTTGTTTTTTAAATGTGGATCAGACCAGCTGTGCAAAGTGCCACATCATGGATAACAAACCAATTAGTCTAGCCTGTCCAGATATAATAGATAAGAATCGTACCTATCAAACAACCAGCTACAAGGATAAGTACCCTTTACTTCCTGTTGGGTTAACTAGTTTACTTACAGTTATACTAGTCACTGCTGACTTGTCTGCATGTTGTATCCTTCTCTACTGATCTTACTGGATTAACTTTTATATCAATATTGCTTCTGTGCACTATATACTGCATCATAATGAGTTGTTCAATTACTGCACTATAGCCTGGTATTAAACAGCACTTACATAGTACTGTTCAATTTGCAAAGTTTACAGCTGTTTCATTACTACTGCTACTTGACAGTATCACTACTGTATTGTTCTTTGTTGTTACAAGGATTTGCTCTTGCACTGTCACAATTATCTAACGGATAAGTGACATTTTTGTGCAAACACCGGCTCTACTCAGAGAAGACCCTGAGAATGCCCCGGTTACTTGGGGGGAATTTAACCAAATTCTCTCGCTACTTACACAGCTCACTAATTCTTTGAATGAGCGAAACTTGGTTCCATCCTCGGGCTTACCTGGGAACCAACAACAAATGGTTGATTCCACTCGAAGACGCGTTACTTCACCTACGCATACTACAAGCCCCAATGGTTTAAACAAAGGAACTGGTAACAGTTTTGCTAATATTTTAACTAACAATGACGGCACAGTACAAACTAAATCTAAAGTTTTGCCTAATTCAGGTAGCAATGAGCAAAGGCAGAACTTTGATTTTAACACATGGACTAGGCACCAATTTTCGTTCCAACAAGGTACGGTGAATCATGACTTTATTCGAAATGCTGAAGTTGATTTTGGTGACTTTAAAGAAAGACTTTATTCTTTTAAAAACAATCAAATTGAAATTGATTATTTAAAAGAGTGTATTAATGTGCAAAGGGTGCCTAAAGGCTTACGTTTTTTTAAATTTCCCAACAATGTGCAGACAGGCACTGCGTTGTACGACCAACTTTGTACTATTTTTAATAGGGCTGGCATTGAAATGCTTAAATGTATGGTATCTGAATATGAAAGTAGAGCTGACAGATTGTTAAAGGATTTGAATGTTTTGAATGAGAGACTACTTAATGACAACAAATTTATTAGTTTTAAAAGAGATTATGACAAAACTTTTATTGAGGTTGACCAACATTGTATGAGGGTTTTAAACCGGAAAATGAGGAAATTGGAGCGGGATTTAAATGAATACAAAGAAGGGAGGGCCTTCCCGCTACCTGTTACCAAAGCATGGAAAAATAACAACAATGAAGGGGTTGTTGTGAATGGGGGTGAAAGGAATAGATTTGATAGTTATGGGCCTGCGAGTGTTGACACACTAAGGAGAAGTGAAAGGATATCAGAAAGAAATAGGAAACAGTCTGTGCAGGATTTTCAGCAACCCCCGAGAGGGGGGACGGGACGGAATTACCAGCAGAACAATTGGAATCACCCGCAGGATTAAATAACATTATTCTAAACTGGTATGAACCTCCTGTCACTACAAATGAAAAACAAATTATACATAGAAAGAACAATTTTACCATTTTTAACTTCACAGACTGTGAAATAACAAACAACCATTTTGATTTATTTTCAAAATGTTTCCACTTTGTTCCTGCGAAACTTTTTCAAGTTACCAACTTTTTAATTGATCTGAAGCTTTTTGTCAGGCAAATGAACTTGAACATACTTTTTAAAGGTCAGTACCCCTCTTTAAAAGTATTTGAAACTTTAGTAGAAAGGGACATTAGAGGTATAGGACAAGGAAATTACACCAGACCCGTGACGAATCTTACAAACGACAAATTAACCCTCATAGAACTATTTAAAAAAGAAGGCATTAGAACAATGAAACCAGACAAGGGGGGGGGGGAGCTGTAATAATGTACACGGTTGACTATGAATCAAGTATGCACATTATGCTTCAGGACACACAACAATATGAACTTATTTCTAAGAATGAAATTAACATAGCTTTTGCTAAGATTAATTATCAAATTCAAGATTTTTTGTTACAAAAAGCAATCAATGAGCAACTATACAACTATTTATAAGTTGCTAAGCCAAAAATAGCACAGATTTTTGGTATCCCTAAAACCCACAAAACATTGAACCCACTAAAATTTAGACCTATTGTAGCTGGGTCTGGAAGTATAACGGAACCATTAGCTAAGATTATCGACTTTTCCTTAAAAAACTTTGTTTCTAAGATTCAACATATTTGTAAAGACTCCTGGGAATTTTTAAAAGGAATTGATCAGAAAACATTTGATGAAAATATCTTAATGGTTACAGTGGACATGGTGGAACTTTTTCCGAGTATTCCACACCAATTGGGTTTGGAATGGTTTGGTGCCACACTGACAACTGAGGCAGGTTTTAGTCCCAAAGTTACTAATCTTCTTTTGGAACTCATGGATATGGTACTCGACAACAATTTTATTTATTTTAATGGAGAATTTTATCGTCAGAGGAAAGGGGTGGCCATGGGCTCACCCTGTGCCTCTTTATATGCTAACATTGTCTTGTACCATTGGGAAAAGGAACATGTGTTTGCAAGTAGTTGGTTTCAAGAGATTTTGTACTACAGAAGGTTTTTGGACGATATATGTATTTTATGGAAAGGTAGTGAACAGGATCTTTTAGAGTTTTTGTCTTACATTAACAACTTAACAACCTTTTTGAGATTTACTTACAACATTGACAGGAATAAATTACATTATTTGGACGTTACTTTATATAAAGATAACATCAATAATTGTTTTCAATCAAAATTACTTAGAAAAACCACTTATTCAAATTCATTTCTGCATTTTCAAAGTAACCATCCCTATAGCCAAAAGAAAGGCATAGTAAAAGGGCAGTTAATACGGGGATCAAGGATGTCTAGTACTTTGGAGGCCTTTTGTGAAGAGATTGAAATTTTAAAAGGCTTTTTTCTTGAAAAGGGTTATCCAAATGACCTTATAAATAAAATGATTCACGAAGTTAGTAAGGAGAGGGATAGATTATACCCGCCCTTGTTAGGAACTGCTTCGAACACGGTTCATTCAAAAACAATAAAAGATAGTTCCAACCTCAGAAATAGTTTTATTTATACATATGCAGCTAATTCACATGAACTTGAAGAGGTTATTCAAAGGTATTGGTCTGTACTCACTTTACATGAGGACACAAAACCTTACATCACACCTTGCCCTCATTTTATTAGAAAAAGGAATAAGAACCTTAAGGAATTACTTGAGGCTAAGCAAGACACTAAATATGACAAGACAAAGAAGAAACTGGGAACTTTTCCTTGTGGGAACTGTAGACAATGTTACACCATGTTAAATGGGGGGACTTTATATTTGCCTTCTAGGAAATTTAACTATAGACCCCAGAAATATTACAATTGTGGAATGAAAGGTGTGGTCTATCTAGGGTTTTGTGAAGAATGTAAAGGGTTTTATGTTGGGAAAACCGAGCGAGTTTTAAGAAGAAGGGTGTATGAACACCTGAATGACATCAGCAATCACAAGGAAAGCAATGTTTTTTATAAACACTTGTTGACATGTGAAAACATGCGTTTAAGATTTATTGTCCTTGAACAAGTTACCCCTGAAGTTAGAGGTGGTAGTGGGAAACCAAACTGGAATACCGGGAATTACTCTGGCAACTTAAGCTGGATGCAAGTAGGTTTCCCGGTATGAATGAGAACATCAATATTAACAGTGTTTTAAAAATGAGACAAGCCAGATTGTAAAAGTTCAAATAATTTTGTTTAACGAAGTTCCTTTTGGTTTCGCAGCAGTGTGAGTTTGATGATATGCCTTTAAAATTAAGAGCATGACAGATTTAAAAAGAAAGACACAAGAAATTCTGGGGTTTTATTTGGTGTATGTTTACTTGTTTTTGGAAACACGGTAAACTAACACAACGGGGTTGTTGTAATTTTTAGATACAAGAATGTTTTTAATTAAAACTTTACATTTTTGTATTTCACTTTAAATATTAAGATGCATTAATTAATTGAATCATGTGATTTTGTCTTGAGTATAAATTAAATGAAATGAGTTATTAACCTGTTTTACCTTGATAAAGCCCGGTAGCGACCGGGAGAAAGCGCTTGGTTTTGTTTTGTAATCAGTTTTGCAAAGGAAATCTAATAAAAGCTTTTTATTAAGCTGCGTTTGTGTTGGTATTGGCCACGCAAAAGGATTTACAGCATTTTACTTGACTGTTGCTTTCCGGGTCCTGTTGTGCTGGACTTTGTTCTTTTGGCTTGGGCTACATTTATTCTGTGATTTTACTGGTATTGTCACAATTATACTATTTTCAGTACTTTTACTACTTTATTTCCCTTTTTCTGATCATACTAGGTTATCTGTTACTCAAGTGGTAATCAGTGTTTGGCTGTACTATTTTGCTGTCACACTTCCTTGTACAAAGAATGTTTGTTCTGCCATAAGACCACTGCTTGCTGCCATGTCTATCACTACACCATTGTTACTCTAATACTTTGCTTATTACTAAGCTACTTCTGACCTTAAAGGACAACTATGGGATAATGTGGATTATTTTCTTCTCCCTAACATATGTTTTCTCTGTACCTGTCAATCCTATCACTTAGAATAATCATTAAGGCAAGGAAAATAATTTATTCTCTCATTTCTGGTGATTAACATCATACTGCTAGTGGTACAACTAGCCACCTTCCTTAAACCTTTATTCGAAAGTTTGCCTGAGTCTCTGACAAGTTGCCTATCATTCTGCCAGCCCTATATGGTGGAAAAAGCCCCCCGCTTGTCTTTTCACCCAGGAAATGCCCTGTGTACACTTATGCACTCCCTCTTTTAACATTTGCATGCAATACTGCCCTTCACCCTGCCTTCCTATGAGCATAAAAACACCTTCGCCCAGAAGAAGGAACTTCCTTTTAATGATCGCTGCATGTCTTTGTGCCAAAGGACGCCTCAATATGATTGTCACAAGCCTTGTAAGTGAAAGGCTGAAAGTAAAATGTTGTCATTTTGTGGTGAATACATTTTTTGATAACTTCTTAAGCCAGAGTGTCACAGGCTGATTCTGGACTACGCAAACATTTTTTTTTTTATTGGCTGAACAGACTTTCTAATGCATCGACTCAAATGTAACCCTTTTAACTATTTTAGACTAAGCATATATGGGATTTGAGCAGTGGTGTTGCCTATTTTGATTACAATGAGAAGAAAATCTTTACATTAGCCCACTTACCCCAGTCAACATAACCTTCTGATTGTGTATAAGCTTCATTAATTAACTTTGTATGGGGTCTCCATTGCTTGTCACCTGTCCATCTCTTTACAACTGCTGTTCAGGTTATCTATTAGAATATGGGGGAAGCAGACAGCAGCAGTTTTGACAGGATTTATTGAGTGATTTTTTTTTTTTAAGTCTGTTTGGAGTTTAAGACAATAGTGCACAATAAATCTTGTTTCATATACTTGTTTCATGTATTTTCCTACACTGCTGCTGTCTTCCTCTCAGCGTTGGTTTCACTTTTCTGTTTCTATTTACACTTCGTGGGACTTGCTTTTCATTATGTGTTTTAAAGCAGTATTTGTGCTGTTAAAGAAGATCGAAGGTTTTGCGTCATACTTCTTCCCAGTCCTCTCATAAAATCGTTGTTGCTTTTGTGGTAAATCGTGTAGGATTTCAGTCAACCAGTACTGCCAGATACTAGCTTTCTGAGAAAAGCACGTTCAAACAAAACTTGCTGATCTACTTAATATTTGAGTGAATTATAGTTAACATTTAAAAGTTATCCCTGCTTTTGGTCAGACTTTTTTTTGTACTTAGGTTTATGTGGACAGCATTATTTATTTACTTATTTATTTTTAGGTATGATGTTGGGTCTTTTCTACTGTTTTGTCTGTGCTGCAGATTGAGTGTTTTTTTCTTGTTATGATGGGTTGCATACTTTTTGCAAATACTAAGAAGATCTAATCAAGAATTCTTGTCAGTGTTACTTATTCTCATAAAAAAGCCTAGCACCATTAATAAAATAATTACGAAAGGAAGTACTGTAATTATCCATTCAGTATCCACTTTTCAGTCAGTACTGTATTTGTGAGGAAATAAAACCACAAGGAGTTTCACGTTGTTCACACTGTCAGCATACATCAGCTTATTAGCATTTTCATTTGAAATGTCTTCAGTACTGAATATAAGGTACTTGCGTATTATCGCAACCACATTTTTGCGGTTGCGAAATTCAGAAACTTCAAGTGAAACAAATGCATGTATGAGTCAGAATTGATCTTCCAAATGTTTTCTACTGTGACATTACAGTGGTTAAGTATCAGGGGCACACTAAGCTGTACACATACACAACTAGTGTCTATCAGCAGTTACACACACTGGAATCCTAAACGCTGTAGCACTGATGCGATTACCTGTCCTCACCAGCAGCTTCGAAAGCTGCCATTATTCTTACTGTTCGAAAAGAAACAAATGTCATTATTTACTGACATACTGACAATAACACTCAGTGATGACTCGAAAACTACACAACTGCAACTTGCAGGGAATAATGTAAAAATATGAGTCAGAAATCTGGACCTGGAGAGGTATCAGTATGGCCAAGTGCATTCAAGGTAATGCAGACACACAAGTTTACAAAAAAAGGCCGGTAAACATGGAATCCATGAACAGTTCTTCATTGCAAAAGTCATTCACCCCTTCTTCTCTGAGTTTTCCTATTACTAAATCACATTTGTGAATTCTGACCAACACAATACAGGGACATAATTTAAAGCATGATCTTTTACCCCTTTTACAAACTGGAGAAATCGGTTCTTACAGATTCCATTTGTCAGTAAGACAGCACCCTTTACAATTCACCTATGCTGTTGTAATGCACGCAAATCTGGAAGACAACTTTTTGATTGGTTTCTCCTGATTAAGCTAATCCAAACTTTTCCTGTTAGCACCAAGGACTTTGATCAACACCTCGCACTGTTTCATGGCCTCATTTGACTTGAAGTAGGCGACTTTCGCAACCTCGAAAATGTGGTTGCGATAATACGTAAGTACCGAATATTATTAGGAAATCAAAGAATGCATGGAACACTGATTACTCATTATTAAACGTGTGCATTCCATATTTTATATTTCATTTCCTTACTGAAATGCATAATTTTTATGGTTGCACTTGTTACCACTCCCTTGCATTGTTATCCGATCCTGTTCTACTAAGTTGTTTTATAATATTACAGTGAAAACTAATCCATGCACAGATGTAATGAGGGTGGCAGCACCCTTACAGGCTATTTGACAGATGCAAATGTTTTACATTGTACTTGTTTTATAGTCTGTAAAGGAGTGTTACCTTCCTCCTTAAACCTGCACTGTAATTTTGAGCTGCAAAGTTAAAATTAATCCAGGTCAATATTTAGCAAGGAGTTAAGAGGGTAGCAGCCCCCTTTACATGCTATAGAACTGTTTCATAAATGGTGTTTAATTACTTAGGGGGAAATCATGTATGTTATGCTGAAATAATTTCTTTTATGTATATGCAATGCTTGTAACATCTGCAAACCACTGCATGGTCCATGGTTATATCAAACATGGTACATGGCATATTGTGTTACAGCTGTACTATTTCTTCACTTATGGATGCATAGTACACTTTGTGTTGGGTGTGCCTGTCAATCACATATGGTACGTATAAGGTAGCCTGACCTAGGATTTGAGGTTGATACTAAGTATCTAGTGTAACGCTTCTTTGAGATTTGATAGTTTTAATGATCCTGACTATGGATTTTATTGCGCCTGTTTTGCTAAGGTTGTGATGATAGCATGTTAAGGAGGTAGGACTGACTAATGTGCTTACTGTATTGAGTGGCTATATAAAACTGAGCTGTGCATTCATGTTACATTACAAAAATGTAACAACATACCTGTAGGTGTCTAATGGTTCCTGGTGTAAGCATATCCCCAGTTAACTGTTACTTGCAAACTGGATTCTCCACAATATAGTTTCTGCCTACTTCTTAAAGGGGGATTCTCCCTTGGTAAACATTACATATAAAGTAGTAAAAAAACAGCAGCAAGCAGGATAAATGGTTCACTAAGTCCAAAAGTGTAAAAAATTGTAGCAAAAACTAGGAATGTGAACCAAACCACAGCAACAGCTTTAAGCATACGTAGCTATTCAGCACAAAACAGTCTATTTTACTTATTATTTATAAACTTGGATTACTTGAACACTTTAAACTGTTTTTTGCTGAATGGCTATGTATGCTTAAAGCTGTTGCTGTGGCTTGGTTCACATTCCTACTTTTTGCTACAATTTATTACATATAAAGTAAACAAGGGAGATACTGTAAATTTGTACCCAAACTTGGATTACACTTTTTCCAATGACTGTTGCTCACTTTTGGTAAAGACAACGTAATATATATTTGCTTAGTTTGAGTGAAACAAAATGTGTTTTTAAAGTATGTGCAGAAAATTTAGCCAACTAAGTAACATAAATTTCACTGCCACCATGTTTCCTACTACTGCTAAGGATCCCAGCTTCTGCAGCTCTGTTTATCAATTAAGAACAATGGGCTTTTAAATTTCTTCAGCATAAGAAAAAAATAATTTACTGTAAGAGCATAATTATTCCCATAGCTGTTGTCCTACTAGCACTGTAATTGTGGACAAAGACAAAAACTAATTGGGATACTTATATGTTTATTTGCTCACTGACTCACATTACCTAACATTTGCTGACCAGATTAGCCCTCATGGGCAACTGTCCAGTTTAAGATGGACCAAGGTTAATACAGAAAATAATTCTGCAGTAGTTGAAACAGTAGCTTAATTTTGCAATACTCAAATAACACAATAAAGGCACTGCATAAATATTGGCTCTATTTACGTAGTTGATAAAACAGCAAGATTCATATTAGTGCATTTTAAGAAAGCAAAGTCCAGAATTCTACTGAATGGTGGTATGAACTGACTTTAACTGAAAGAGACAAAACTTTTGGGGAAAAAAAACGGGAACAGCTGAGAATATTTGGGGCTGTGTGTTGTTAGCTATTTGCCATTTGACCATCATATGTGTGCTACAGTGAGGTAAACAGTCTATGCTGCACAACTTATAAGCAGGGGTAAGGCACCTATTGCTATACATGTCACTGTTCAATTGTACTCTACTCTTATAAGACTAGTCATTGAATATAGTACTCCCTTCAGTATGTACCTGGATAGGCAGATGCAGCAACTGGAGCATCCAATCAGATTCCTCACAAAAAGAATACCTAGTGTGGAAAACAAGTCCTATGCAGACCGACTCAAAGCTTTGCCCTTATATATGGGCTCCAACAGGCTGCACTTATTCAAGCAAAAACTGAATCAGAGGATGGGGAGCAGTAAATATATCCCTGGTCTGGCACCTACATCTCTATTAGTGAGTGGAAGCTTCTAAATGCTCAGCCACCCACACCCATGTACATATACCCCTACAAAACATTTGGGAACTAATACCCATCAAATTTTATTGAGAAGTGTGGCTATGATTAAAAAACAGCCTAATGTTCTATTATGGTGATGCTATGATATGATACAGTTTCATAAAATGCTCTTTAAGGCAAAATCTACTGAAGTACTATATTTTTGAGTGAACTTAAATTGCTAAATTGAACAGTTCCAAAAAAACAAGCAGGAAACCAGTGTTCACAGCATAAAAGCACCAATGTAAAAAACAGTTAAAAAACAATGTGAGGTGCAGGAATAACCACGGGCACAATAAGCTTACCGTAGTACTTCGAAAACTGTAATAAATGTACAAAAATAAAAACAAGAACAAGCATCTATAATCACTGGTCCCATTGTTCTTTGTTTTAAAAGAAAAATTATTATTACGTAACCAGACAGATCAGTCTATATTATGTTGGTCACTAATACAAGTGCTGTTGTTTCCTGAAGTTTTATTATTTGAAAAATAATAATTTTTATTAACTGTTGTTTCCTGAAGTTTTATTATTTAAAAAATAATCATTTTTATTAAAGTCACTTTTTTTCACCAGCAGCTGCTTTTGCTTAGGTCTCGCTCCCTCGTTAATGAATGATTCTTTATTAGGGTCCAATCGTTTGTTTGTAGGTGAACAGAATACGAGGAAGTAAATCCAAAGAATCGCTTATCTCATCCTGTTCCACCAAATGCTGATTAAAACTCTGGGTCTTGAACACTTCTAGATCACTTCTTGTCCCCTTTTCTATTGCTTCCTGGTTGCCTGGCAATACTAGAGAGCTTTGAGTAGCTCTTATTTCCAAAACATTGGTGGTTAATAAATGAACAAGTTGCATGAGTTCACCACTGAGGGTACGAATTCCTTTCTCATATCCGCAATGGCAGAATGTACTTGTTGATTTCCCATTTCCGTAGCAACCTGCACCTCCCTAGATTCCATCCATGCTATATGATATGATACAGTTTCATAAAATGCACTTTAAGGCAAAACCTACTGAAGTACTATATTTTTGAGTGAACTTAAGTGACTAAACTGAACAGCTGGGAAACAGAGTGCAGCAGCTGATGAATATGAATAAAGTAAATGCATCACATAGAATTTATTGAGCTGTTTCATGAAGTTCTTTTAGAGTTTACATGAAAGAGCTTAATATAGCCTGAATAATATATTTATTTCATGTCTTCTCTTCCACTACTCATCTATTTTCCCAGTGCATTATCTTCTTTCATTGCTTCTCCTTTATACGTCTTTACACTTGCATCTGGATTTGCTTTTGGGTGTCGAAGTTCTGCCTGAGACTTTGCAAGAAGTGTTATTGTTTTTTTTAAAATAAAGTCCCTGATTTTGCGTAATATTTTTGCCCTGGCTCATCTTAAACTGTAGCTTTTAAGTGTCTTTTTATAATTCTCAATGCTTTTGTGCAGTTTTTTCTTCATTTTTAGTAGATTGTGGAAGACTTGTTGGACCGTATTAAGAGAATAAATGTCACTATTGCAACCACGTTGTAAGTAAACCTGTATTTGCAGATAGGGTATCCAATAAACACACAAAGACATGGTGTAATTAGATGAGATCTGCACATACCTCTCAACTTTCCCTGAATTTGCAGATGTCTGATTTTGCATCATATTTTGCCAGATCCTCTGTGCATTTATATTTATTTTTGTGTAAGTTACTGAGGGTTCTAGTCTGTCAGTAATACCAGATATTAGACTTTCATACCTCTTACTGCTGATAAAATGAATGCTGATCTGAAACCTCTGATTTTTTTTAAATAATATCCATGATAAATAATACTGAATCATACTAATTCAGCCAAAGAACATTAAATCAATACTCAATGACACATTGTAAGTTTGTTTGATATGGCAGTTGCTGCAGAAGTCTGACAGTTGGTGCAAAGGTTAAGGCTGTAAGCTGTAGTTCCTGTGGTGCAGGGTTCATTCCCTCAGCTCTCATTTGCCCGTTGTGTGACCTTGAGAAGAATTTAACCAGGCAATGCTTTCAGGCTCCTCAATAATCCCTTGGACTGCAAGCCTCGTAATTATTTGTGAGCTTCCTAGCTGACGTTGTCGATACGTTTTCCCCAGTTTGCCAATTTGACATCATCAGCCATCTTATCAACAACAGTGTTCAACGTTTTGGAGAAGGAAGGTTTAGAGGTATGCAACTACTGCATCTGACAGTTTTCATTTCTGTTGTGTGTTGTTTACTTACATATGTGCTACTGTTTAATGACTGCACCTCTCAGCTTTTATATAGCACCATAATTTTTACTAGGCTATTGACCTTGAATGATCTTTAAAAGCCTAGACATCCATGCATTCACATGAAGTCATTTTAGCCCTTGTAATTTAAATATGAATATCCCAGAGCAGACAGATCATGTACATGTTAATACTTTTCATAGGGGGACAAGGGTGTTACTCGTGGGATGACGTTGTGGTTTTCTATCAACCTTCTGGATTATGTTTGAAAAGAGTAAAATAATTACTTTGCTTTACATGAAGAGGAGGCAATTCCAAAGAAGTGGGATCCTCTGTGATTCATGTCGATCACTCTAACACGTCCTATTTATGTTGTAGAACAGATTAAGATCTCTTGATCAGATGTCTATGCCAACACTGGACTTACAGATGTGCAGTAGGTCTATGAGGATAGGATCAGTTGAGGCACCATATGTGATGCCGAGAATAGAAATAAGGCTTAGAGATGATTACTGGCCTTATTAGGATTTAAACCCTTGATTTTCTTGGTTTGAAAACACTGTGGGCATTCAAGTTGTCAAGTGTTTTGCTAGGTAAATGCCAAAAAGGGTATTATACACAACGAATAGTCTAATAAGTCACGAACACAGTGGAATGATCTGCAGAGCCGAAATTCATACCCTTACTAATAAGCCATGCAAAGAAAAAGGAATTTCTTACAACAGTAGATACATGTTGATAAAAGGATAACTTGCAGTCTACATAGGTTCCCAAGTCCCTAACTGCTGGATTGATTTTCAGAGGAGTGTGATCAATGTAATAGTGGCAGGGGATTATCATTCTTACCGAAGGATACTATTATACATTTTTTGGCATTTTGTTTTCGTTCATGATTATAACACCAGGTATTTGTATATGAAAGGCTCTCCTGGATGACCTTGGTATCCTCTGTAGTGTTAATAATGGCATCTAGTTTACAGTCATTAGCAAACCTGGTGAGTTATAAGACCTTAGCACTGGTTTTGACCTCCATGAAGTAAACGCCAAAGAGAAGTGGTCCAAGGACTGAGGTCTGTGGTTAACCACAGGTGACAAGTAATTTCCTGCGTCCTGTTTGTGAGCGAATTTGCCATCATTTGAGTTATACAGAGACTGACATTTAGCCAGGAGAATTTGAATGTGGAATGGTGTCAAATGCCACAGCGAGATCTTGCTATGCAGTGTGTACTGATTTTCCCTCATCCAGTGCTTCAGTAATCTTCTCAAAGAAATCAAGCAGGTTGAGCAGCCTTGACAAAAGCAAATTGGCTTGGGTCAAGGATTCTTGTTTATTAAGTCCATAATTATCCTTTCCATAGCCTTGCAGATGATGCTCATACAATTACCAGGGTAAATTAATGCCTTATCCTTGCCCATGGGACTAACTGTCACTGTCCTCCATTCCTCTGGCACATAGGCTGTTTGGAAGCCAATACTGAATAGTTTCTGTAGGGGGTCTGACAGACCCTGTTTCATGATGGCTAAGAGGCATCCTACGTTAGCTGGCCCAAGAGAAGCAATGTTCCAGGCTGTGAATTGTGTCTTGAGGACTTGGTCTTGGAAGACTTTTGGAGAGGCAGTGTATTTAAAAGTATGTGATCTGGGAATGCTGGGGGACAGGAGTTGAAGTTTAAGATTAATTTATCCGCTAGAAGACTGTTATATCCTCTGGGTCTGAGTAGGTGGTATTATTTACTATTAGCTCTGTGCAGTCCTGGACACTGTTTATGAGGTTTGAAGGATGCCAGTACAGGTTGTTATAAAGGTAAGTATATTATCTATATAAGCCGTCTATAACTGGGTTATATACGCATGTTATTGTATGTGTGTATCCATCCATCCACAAGCCCCTTTTCCCATTTTTGCACATTGGGTCAGGGTGTCACTTTAAAACAGATTATCTACAGCCAACTGGGTGGCTAGCCCTGCAGCATATGTATATGTACTTATGTATATATGGTGTTTGTAGGTGTGAGCCTTGTGTGCACCTTTCAATTGTCCCCCAAACTGCATAATGCAACTGATTTCATCATATTTTGCCATGAACTTTCTTCATTACTTTTAATTCCATGTAAGTAAGCGAGGGTTATAGTCAGTCAATGATGGTAGGCAAAAGACTTCCTATTGTTGATAAAACGGGTGATGATGTCATACCTGCTGTTAGCTTAACTTTTCTAAGCGAATTAGAATAATTTCTAAAATTGTCCCCGACTTTGTCGCCCAATTAATTTTAGTTTTTGTCTAGAATTCTTCAACAAAGAAGTTTAGAGGTTTGCTAACAATTCCTGTAAATCTGCAAATGTAACAGCACAAATGTGACAAATGTTCCTCATTTAGAGTCTGAACAACTCCAAGTTCCACATTGTTCTACACTGAAAGTGTCTGCCATACATTAATTGTTATTGTTTAACAATATCCATGGAAAAAAACAATACTGGATCATACTTGTTAAGCCAAAAAAGTTTTTATAAGTAATAAAGTTAGTTACACAATTTAACCATGCTATCCACACCATAGTTGAAACTGTTAATAAGTGTCCCTCCATTTTGCCTATTAATTCCACATAATGAGATGCATTGACTCCACATAATGAAATGTAGTATTCCACATTCTGGAGATGGAAAGTTGAAAGCTATGCCACTGTTGCAATTGCTGGTTTTAATTTTTGTTGGGTATTTTTATTCAAATGTGCGCTAACGTTTATTGACTGCATAGCTCTAATATTTTGATGTGCACCAATACAGATCATAAACTAAACATATGTGTATATATAAATTTACACACACACATTGTCAATAGTTAGGTTAAAAACTTGTTTATGTGTGTATATACAACATAAAATTGAGTAATGTACGAGGTCACTGGGCCAATTGCAGTTTGCCAATATCCAGCCTTAGACTTTACCTCCTTTTTTAAGTTAAGCCAATCATATCTGGTGTGAATTTATGAATACATACCCAACTGTCAAATTCATTCACACAGTGTGTCACATTTCTTGATCTGGAGAGGAAGGTTATTCCAGAAAAGGGATAGCAACTGCCTGATAAATCTGTCTCTCCAGTGTGATGTCTATTTGATGAAGTAAGTTCATATCTGATGCTCGAATGTTTCGGTCTGTTGCATTTGTGAAAAAATTTGTGATCTTGGATTGACAGATCTCTATCCCCCCGCCCCAAACGCAATGCACACATCATGTCTATGGAGTCTGTATGGAACTGAATACAGGGACAAGGACAAGCGCCTCTCTTGATTGATAAGGTGCTTTAGTCCCATGATCTTTTCTGTAAGGAACCTTTGTGGTCACCATAATGATTTCACATGCTTATTAACAAACAACCTAAAGGGGGGCATTGTATTCTATGATGGGCCTGGTCAGATCAAAATATAAAGAGGTAAGGAGTCATTTGGACTTGGTGGAAATACTTTTTGAAACCAGCTGTGCCTGAGGGAAGGACTTCCTGACCATTGTAGGAACATGATGTTCAAAGGAGAGGGGAGATTGCCAAAAATTTTCCATGGTCTCTCACATCTTCATTGTCGAGTGAGGTATTTTCTGTAGTACAATGTAGGAGGTGGTTTTATTTGCAAAATGAAAAAGTATTGTATTATTTACCATTTGTTTCAGCCCCTCGTCAGCGCACCACCTTGTGTAAATTTACTCTGTATCTTCTAAGTATTATAAGGGGATTCAAGTCTAGCATCCAGTTTACAAATGCTGGCAAATCAGAGTTTCTGATTTTTGATTTGAAGAGCACAAGATATGCCAAAATAGCAGAGGATAACAGCATGAAATCCTTTGGTACCCTACTGGTTACTTTCATGCTCTCTGAGGACACACCTATCACCCTCACAGCATGGGCTCTAGTCTTAAGCTAGTTTAATATCCAACTAATGTCAAAATGATCAATTTGTACTGCATTTAACTTGTTGTTAATGGTGGCATCTGGTACAGTATCAAATACTTTGGAAAGGTCAAGTTATGGCAGCTTCACCACTACCCATGGCTTGCTTTACCCTTTTGAAAACATATACCAGATTAAATTAAAAAAAATCTACCCTGAAAACAGCCAAACTGCAGAGGCTTAAGTCATACAAAATTTTTATATCATAGTTTATTGTGTATATTATGACACATTGCATGTGCTGATGAAGCTGATTAGACTGATGAGTCTGTAATTCCCAGGGTGTGTGGTGGGGCCGCACTTGTGAAAAGTCATTAAAGCAACTGAGCATTAAACCTCTAAGACAAAGGTAGTGGACAGGGTCAGGTTGCATCATTTCATCCAGTGCATGTTTATTGCTGTTCAGTATGTTATCCAGTCCCACATCGCAGGGATGTTGTGTTTTTTTTATTTCCCTGTTGAAATATTGGCACTCAACATGCCAAGTCCCAACAAGTGAAAAAAAAAGAATGAAACTACAAGACAAGAGAAAATCTATAACATCATTCTTCTCCTTCTCCTCCTCCTCCTAACCTTAAATATAATAACTCCGAGATCATGATAACTCAGAGAAAAGGAAAAGGAAGTAAATACTGTGGGAAGAAATAGCCAGGGAATTGTTATGGCTAGGCTTGTATAGGCCCTAGGGCCTATAGCCTAGTACCAACCTATGAACCTATAAATATTCTGAGAAACTGCCATCTTGGACTTAGTGTATGTATGTCTGTTTGTTTTGACAATTCAGTCTCTTTGTTTCAAGACTCTGTCTAGTGGGTCCCAACATATCAAATGGTTACCACTTTTTGTTTTAGAAAGTACTTTTAAGAAGTGGTCTTTTGAGATGATGGATGTTTTTTGATTCTTAAGTATAAGTGGGCTTGGTATAGATGACTCTAGGGTGAAGTTAGCACTGAATTTGTTGCCCAGTACAATTGCAGGGCTCACCGAGTCCATGTGGGTAGTGTCATTTTGACTTGAGTTCTGAGCATTGGTGGGTGATATTTTGTAACTTTCTGACATACGTAAAGAACTATCTGTGATTATTCTTAGCTTCCGCTGCTACCCTAATTTCTTGGGAAACCTTAGTTTTCCCTGATGCTTTTTGTTTTTTCTCTTGGACAAACTACTGAAGCTAGAATCAGAAGTGCTACAGCCAAAAGGTAGAGTGCATCAGGGATAATATGTAATGAAGGAATGCCAACATGCAATCAGTACTACTGTATACCTGCAGAGTGAAAGCAGACCAGTTGAGAAAGCTGGTGATAGGGATGAAGAGCATGAGATGACTAGAAGGATGCATTCTGTGGGGCAGATGAAGAAAATAAGACAAATAAGCAGAAACCACAGTAACTCCAACTAGAGAGAAAGTCAAACAAGAGAGTTTATGGTGGTTTATGGACATGACCATGTAACCAGAGGACAATCTGATGAAGAATATTTGGGAAAGAGAAAACATGTAAAGAGGAAACAAGGGTGTCCAGCAAAGAGATGGATGGATTGCATGATAGAAGACCTAAGACAGTCGGTCATGACCACTGAATGAGGAAGGAGAGTGGCACTGAATCAGGACAGATGACAACAGTTGATGGAACGAATATCCCAATCCCATGTAAAAAATGGAAACAGTGTTTGAAGTTGATGATGATAACCTTTGGATGTTACTTTAATTTTAGCATCTTTAGTTTTGATACATATTCTAATGAGAATTTCTACTCAATGTATTGTTTTGGCATTGTGGTTCAACTGGTTGGCTTGCTCTTCCCTTTCCTTTTTGTTTACGTTTGGGAGGGACTGACACGTTTATAGAGTTTTCAAGGTGAGTATAGAATGTACTTGCATAACTACTAGGAATGCCTACATTTTGTGGGTGCAGTTACATCTGAAATTAGAGACTTCATATTTGTAGGAAGTTTGTATGTTTGAAAATTGAGATATGTGCCTCAGCTGGTTTAGGGATTTAAAAAAAAAGTTAAGTTTGTTGTCAGATTTGACTGGGGAAGGGTATACCTATGTAATAGTGCATAATGCACACACACATTTGTAAGGAGCAGATCGAGAACATTTTTACCTGTAGTGGACTCTCTGAATATTTGATCCTGGGAATTCTTGCTGATGAAATCAAGGACTTTTTTGGTATTCCCTATAGCGGAGGTATATTTCTCCCAATTTATCAGCAGATACGTAAAGCCTACCAGAATGACAGACTTTTTGTGTCTTTATTTACTGTATTTATTTTTATTTTGCTTTTGAGTACCAGTTTTGTATGACTGGGTTTAGTCAAAAAAAAGGAGGACCAACGAGAAAACTTTCAACATGTCACAAATATTTTTAAATGGACATTCACTAAAATATGTAAACAGTCATTAAGTATTATACGTTAACAATCATAGGTTCAAAGGATGATACTAGGCAATTGGCCCAGAGGCCCTTATAAGCCTAGCCTAGAATTTTGCCCATGTTCCCACAAAGTCAGCACCTGTTTCCACTGTCCAGCAAGGACACAGGTGTGATCCCACGGGTGTATTTTCTGTTTCCCATCCAGTCATCTTGGTTCCTTTTAAAGAGGCTAGAAAGGTACTCTGCTTAACATGGAGAGGGAGTCTATGCTACAGACGGGGGAGTCTCTGGGACACCAATCTATCCTGCCAACAAGTTCTATTAATGTCACAGACCAGGTTTAGGCCTTGCGTATGGGTTGCCTGAGTGGATTTTGACTTGTCTGGATCAAGGCTTGGTCTAAGAACACTTTGTATGCCAAACACATCACCTCTGAGCAGTCTGTACAAGACTGAATAGAGGGGCAGGGCTTTTAACCTATCTGTATAGGATAGTTGTTTGAGACCCTGGATTTTCCTGGTCAAGAACCTCTGTGGTCTCTCCAGCTGCTGCATGTGCTTGGCAAGGTACATGCAGAAGGGGGCATTGTACTCGATAATGGGTCTGATAAGGGAGGAGTACAGGGATGTTATGACCTCCTTGTTCCTGGAAGACATACCCTTACTTATGAGGTGGACCATGTAGAAAGCCTTCCATACAAAGGAGGCAACGTGGTGGTCAAAATTCAAGTTGCTATCAACCTGGGTGCCCAAGTCCCTCACGACTGCTTGCATACTTAGTACATTGTTATTAATGTGATGATTAGTGGGGACACCATTTCTCCCAAATGGGATAATGATGCATTTCTTGGCATTCCGTTTGAGGCCATGCTCCTGGCACCAATCATTAGTTTGGGTAAGGGCCTCTTGGAGAATGTTCACATCACTAGGGCAACTTAAGACAGCGCCCAGCTTGCAGTCATCTGCAAACTTGGTCAGCCACAGACCACTGGTTTTGGCTTGCACCTCAAAAAAGTATATCCCAAACAGTAGAGGCCCAAGACTGATCCTTGGGATACACCACTTGTTACTGGTCTACTACTAGAGGTGGCTTTCCCTATTTTGACTGAGTTGGTTCTATCACTGAGCCAGTTAGCTACCCATCTGGTAACATACGCATTGATGCTTAGCTGGGAGAGTTTATCTATTATGCCCGAGTGGGGACTAGTGTTGAAGGTTTTGGCTAAGGTCAAGGTAGGTGGTGTGCACAGTCTTCCCCTTGTCCATAGCTTTGGTGACTGTTTCAGAGAAGTTAACCAAGTCCTCCCTTTGACAAAATCAAACTGTGTGGGGTCAAGTGTTTGGAGGTTGACAACGTCCTTGTATATAAGGTCCATGATAATGCATTCTATGGCCTTGAAGATCAGGCTAGTTGAGCTGAAG
Source organism: Protopterus annectens (assembly GCF_019279795.1). Lineage (NCBI taxonomy): Eukaryota > Metazoa > Chordata > Ceratodontiformes > Protopteridae > Protopterus > Protopterus annectens. The sequence continues at coordinate 895,856,869 of NC_056747.1, read as the reverse complement.
GGCCTATAACTGCCTGGGTTAGTGGACATTCCATCTTTGTGTAGAGGGATGACAGTGGCTGTCCTCCATTAAGCTGGGATGAAGCCAGTACTCAGGCTTTGGTTGAATAGGGTGCCTAATGGAGCTGAAAGCTCATGCCTGAGTTCATGTAGGATGCAGTCGGGTCCCACGGGGACTGTATGTTTTGCCCTTGACAGGGCATTAATGACTTGTTCCCTGGTGATGAGGGGAGGGGGACAGGTACTGGGGATGTCCTGGTTTACTGATGGGGGGAACAGGGGGGTGAAGTTTTCACTGAACCTGTCTGCCAGCAGGTTGGCTATATCTACAGCGTTTGTGTATGTGATGTTCTTGACCACCAATTCAAAGCAGATTTGGGAGTTACCTCTGAGATTGCGGATGTATGAGAAGAAGGACTTGTGATTGTCCTTAGTGGATGTGGTCAATTTGGACTCAAAGTTAGCTTTATAGGATTTCACCAGTGACCTTATTTGCTTGTTCAGACAAAGGAGAGATTGCTTCCTACTTGTCACCTGCTCTTTCTTGGTCCTGGACAGCACTTTTTTCCTTTTATTGTAGAGTCTGTTTACTGCTGCTGTCAACCAGGCAGGTATACTCTTCCTTGAGGGAGATGATTTGGTCCTGTCAGGTATTGCTGAGTCCATGCAGCTATGTAGGTGCTCATACAGTTTTCTGATGTAGGCTTGGACATTAGTGCTAGTTCCAACTGAAGGGATGGTGGCTGTGAAGCTGCTTATACCTGCTCTCAGGAGACTGTAGTCAACTTTGTAAAAGTTTTTTTCTGTCTGACCCTGACAAGGGTCACACCTCATCATCATCTTCTTTTGGCTGTTCCCGTTAGGGGACGAAACAGCGGATCTTCTGTTTCCATTTCTTCCTGTCCTCTGCATCATGCTCTTTCACACCAGCCGCCTGCATGTCCTCTCTCACCACATCCATAAACCTTATCTTAGGCCTTCCTCTTTTCCTGTTACCTGGCAGCTCCATCCTTAGCATCATTTTCCCAATATACCCAGCATCTCTCATCAGCATATGTCCAAACCAACGCAATCTCACCTCTCTTGCTTTGTCTCCAAACTGTCCAACCTGAGCTGACCCTCTAATATACTGATTCCTAATCATGTCCATCCTAGTCACACCCAGTGCAAATCTTAACATCTTTAACTCTGCCACATCCAGCTCTGACTCCTGCCTTTACGTCAATGCCACCGTCTCCAACCCATATAACATAGTTGGTCTCACTACCCTCTTGTAGACCTTCCCTTTCACTCTTACTGGTACCCGTCTGTCACAAATCACTCCTGACACTCTTCTCCACCCATTCCACCCTGCCTGTACTCTCTTCTTCACCTCTCTTCCACACTCATCATTACTCTGAACTGTTGATCCCAAGTACTTAAACTCATCCATCTTTACCAACTCTACTCCCTGCATCCTCACCATTCCTCTACCCTCCCTCTCATTTACACACATATATTCTGTCTTAGCCCTGCTGGCCTTCACTCCTTTCCTCTCTAAAGCATATCTCCACCTCTCCAGGGTCTCCTCAACCTGGTCCCTACTCTCACTACATATCACAATGTCATCTGCAAACATCATAGTCCACGGGGCCTCCTGTCTGATCTCATCTGTCAACCTGTCCATCACTACTGCAAATAAGAAAGGGCTCAGAGCTGATCCTTGATGTAATCCCACCTCCACCTTAAACGTATCTGTCACTCCCACCGCAGTCCTCACCAATGTCACACTACCCTCGTACATATCCTATACCACTCCTGCATACTTCTCTGCCATTCCCGACTTCCTCATATAATACCACAACTCCTCTCTAGGCACCCTGTCATATGCTTTCTCTAAGTCCACAAAGACACAATGCAACTCCTTCTGACCTTCTCTGTATTTCTCCAACAACACTCTCAGAGCAAATATTGCATCTGTAGTGCTCTTTCCTGGCATGAAACCATACTGCTAATCATCACCTCCCTTCTTAACCTAGCTTTCACTACTCTTTCCCATAACTTCAAGCTGTGACTGATCAAAAGGGTCACACATATATTTGTTACTTAGATTTGCATTCATATAAAATATAGGAAACTAGTACATCATAACAGATATTTAGACACTGAGTAGATGTTGATCACTGAGGAACTGAAGTGGTACATTGGTGGGTTTGTCAAACTGATAATATCTTTTGATCAGTGATTAGAAATTCCAAGAAATGAAGTGAGGGAATGAATTGGAAAGGGCAGAAAATGTGACTACTGTAGTTAAGAGGGGAGTATGTAGTGAATAAAAATTCAAAGAAATGGAAGTCAGAAAAATAATTCAGTAGGGCAGATAAAGTTAATATTGTAGTTAAGAGGTGGAGTATTAAGCAGGTTCACACACAATAACATCTGACTGTCATTACATTTACATTAAGTATTAAGGTGGTGTGGCAAGCACTGTCACAAAACTACATATATGGTTTAGAGATGCTAGTGAAACTATTCAGGTATTAGTGAAGAATGTTGTGGAGCACAGGATTCTGAGTGAAGAGAAATGGTTTGATATGTGGCAAGCTGATGTACATCAAAATATGTTTAAGTGAACATGGTTTTGGGAGGGGGGTCATCGAGGTGCTTCGGTAACATGCAACAGTCTGATAGTTGGTTTTATTTACAGTGATTTGAATCTCATTTAACATCTGTTTTGTGGGTCTCTGTGAATCTGCTTTGATGTAAAAGTGGCCTTTAACAAATATAGTCTACCACGTTTCACATCGAGTCTAATGCCATGGCAGGCTCAAAACACTGGCATAGAGGAGTTTCTTCCTGCATTTATAACCAGGTTTCAATAATAATATACCCATGAATGTGCTTGCTCCAAATGCAAAAGTACTTCAAAAGTAGTGTAATTTGTTATGTAGCCTCTTAGCATTAAGCACTGCCACTTTCAAATTATCCAGTGTGCTTTAAGAAATACAGATACAGCAACAAGTCCTAATGGGCAAGTTCCACTGATGAATTCAGATGGAAGTGACAGGTTACAGCAAGGCAAATATTCCAATAATATAAGACACTTCCAGGTGTGCAAAATGTACATATACACATATTACCATTTGTAATACTGCTAGTGAAGGTACAATACAGTGTAGTATATGTATGTCGAAGGTATGGACAGGCTGCTAACTAAAGCATGGGGGGGGATACTGTGGATCTGCATGGACAGAATTATAATACGTACTATCACCATTATGAAACAATGGAAAAAAGCTGTTTACTGATTATATATATATATATATATATATATATATATATATTTACACACACACACACACATATATATATATATATATATATATATATATATATATATAGAGAGAGAGAGAGATATGTGTGTGTGTGTGTGTGTGTGTGTGTGTGTGTGTGTATGCGTGTGCATGTGTGTGTGGTTTGTGAAGTGGGCATTAACAAAGGAATATCAGACAGTGAAATGAGACTGAAGGACATGGGGAGTAACCAAGCATTTCAGACTCCAAGAGTAAATTTGTGAAATGCTTTTTCTGTGTCAGTTAAGAGAAATAGAAGTGTTAAGTAGTTTGAAACTCTACAGTTTCTCAAAATGTAAGTGAAATTCTAATAAAACAGGCATTTCCGAAGCAGACTGCAACACTACTCATTTATTACTTTGAAACTGAGGTTACTGAGCATTGTGTGACAGATGGTAATGACACAGCTTGATAGTATAATGACAAGTTAACAAGCAGTGAAATATATGTACGTGTATATGTTTGTAATATAGAGTACATATACGCACACACACACACACACACACACACACACACACACACACATTAGTATTTTTTATTTTTAACAAGTACACATCAGTGATCCTGACCATTCCTGAGGATCAGTTTGGTGGGAGATGCACAAAGGCTATGAAGATGAAAACTTCTGATTTATCCCAGTCCACTTCATAATACTGTGATGATTGCTACCCATGCACAAAAGTTTAAATAGTGCAAATATTTACAAGCATTGCTGGTGAAAAAAAAAAGATATGGCTTGGTACAAGTAAATGTTGTTGTGGGCAACAATAGTGTCAACTACATGAATGGTCATGTGAACAAAAGATATATATTTAAAATTATTATGGCAAAAGTATTTTTTTTTTAATTACGCAATTTTGCCTGTATGTATATACATGTGTATATATACACACACACATATATATATATATATATATATATACACACACACACACACACACATATATATATATATATATATATATATATATATATATATATATATCTATCTATATATAACATACACAAAGTTGTTGTGTGTTTCAGTATGTTTGTCTGTAACAATTTTGATTTATGCCTGCATGTGAATTTTAGAAATACTGTGGTGTATGTATATGACCTGTTAATAGGATGGGTGACAGCCAAAATAAATTTTACACATTGCCATGGTAGGAGAGGTAATGCTTTTCCTAACGATGTATTTGGATGCATTTGGAATGCAAACAACTAATGACAACGAATACATTTCTTCTCTTCTGCATGTTCCACTGTGATTATGTTCTCTTCATTCCTTTGAATAAAATGTCTGACGAGTCTTCAGACAGCACAGTTAAAATACCTGTAGAGGTCGAGCCTAGCTGGGGGCATAACTGCCAGCCCATTACTTTTGTCATACTTTCTTTTCCTTTGTCTTTAGTTTAAATCTGAAGCACACTCATTTACCAATTGTCTGCAATCACCTTTCTGATGGTACAACTGTCATTACCTGCTATTCCACTCAGAAGCAGTCAAGTTCACTGTTATTCAACTGCCTTCACATTTTATGCTTTCTGCAGTCACTCAGTCATATGTATTCTGTGCTACCTTCTGAAGTAATGAGGTTTCATTTGTTCACTTTAGAGTAAGTGATTCACTGTTCTCTTTTAATATGTATGAGTGACATGAAATACCTTAGCAGACAAGGTTACACTTTGATGTTGCCTCACATTAATTTATTTATTTTTATATTAAACAGTTTTTATTTGTATTTCAATGCAAAGAGTACATCTGTTTTCACATTTTTTTTCCTTTTGACAGTTCCCCAATGGTGCTTTCCCTCTGTGCCATTATCTTTTGAAAGTGGCACACTCGTCTTTGGTGCAGAAGGCTGTAGGTTCTATTCCCACACCAGGTAGATGGATTGCTGACACTGCAGTGAGGCATAAGAGGGGTGCTGCAGTCAGGAGTGTATCATCCTTCAGATGAGACACTAAACTACGGCCCTCATCTGCAAGGGCTGGTGGTAGTAGAAGTATAAGATCCTACAGAACCTACTGAAAAGGGAAGGGGTAGTTCTTTGATGCACTGGTCAAATTTCTACCAGAAGTACAAATACCACTTCTTGTCTCCTTAAAAATGAGGCCACTAGCCTAGCGGGACTAACCTGGTCAACAAAGGATAAATAAAATAAAAGAAATATACATCCTTAGTCCAAGGCATCTTACTAATATGACTAATGTCTTGTACTTCTGCATTTTAGATGAATGAGTCATGGCCAGTACAGTCTGTAATCATATGTAATATGTACATACAAGTTGTTAGTTTTTTGTACTTGTTTATTGTTATTTATTCTTTGCTACCTGGGTAGAACACTGATCACAGTGGTATTTTTACTGACCAACCCAGGTGGACATAGATGGTACAATACAAGGAATGCAGTGAAATCAAGCATGGAGATTAACTGTCAGAAGGCATACAGCTGTGTGTTACTACTACTCTGCCATACAGAGTGAGTACAATAATAAGACAAATTGTCATTTTTGTATTTACAAAGTGTACAGTTAGTTAAAAATGCAAACAGTGGTGCGGAACATGAAAAGGAGGGAAACAAGACAGAGGAAAAGGGGAGACAAGGCAATAAAGTATAGTTATGGTAAGCAAATTCACTGTAACTATAGATGTTCCAATGATCACTGCTGCAGTAGCCTTAACTATATGGGTTATACCATGCATAGGATATAATATCTGGCCAGCTTCCAAAAATTCAGGACACATTTTCACATACCCAAACCAGCAGTCAGCTCGAGCAAGATAGCTTGCATGGTTGTTATATCCTTGGCACACAGTCCATATAGCTAAGGCTACTGCAGCAATGATCAGTATGATGAACATCTACATATACACATACATACACATGTGTGATGGTCCCTACTCCGAGCCAGTAATCAAGGAGCCCACAGGCAGCACACTCTAGTCTCTCTCTCAAGACTCCACACTGACCACTTTTAAGTTCTGTGTCCCTGTTCGAAGTAGCTGACATGCACACTTGGATATTTGATGTACACACACACACACACACACACACACACACACACACACACACGCACGCACGCACGCACGCATATACACACATCTGGGAAAGGCTGGCGCAGATTTACCAGCTGTACCCCCTGTGCCCGGACTAAAAGGTAATTATGCTGCTACCAGTCAGTCTAAGGCTCTTACCAGGGTACCCAAATATAATGCATAAAATTAACACTAATACACATGGCAGAGTTTGACAAATGCAGCAAGGCTTTCAGGAACAGTCACAGTGTCACTAAAATAAGCATACATACTCTTAAAATGTTAAAAGTATTCTCTAAAAGACCAGCCACAATGAAAGGTATACAAATATTTAATAATAAATAATAAAAAAGAAAACATGAGAATATTGACTATCTAGTTAAAGTAAACACCAGAATTTCAATCAAAGGAGATATAAAAGATAACACAGTTGGACAGATTCACACAGATGCAGAAAAACAATACTTAACTAATCTCACTATATTTTCCTGACTGACTGAAGAGTTTCTGTTCCCTAGTTAAGTTACTTACTACAGCAAAGCAAGATGAGGTGCTGAGTTGCTTACTACAGCAAGGCAAGATGAGATGGGTGGTTGTGTGAGATATCTGTGAAAGATCTCTTCTTATCAGGTTTCAAGAAACAAAGTGCTGCTGCGAGAGTTCTGTCATATATCTCACTAATATCTAAAAAAATAATTTCAATGCTGGTTATAAAATGACATCACACCTAGTCACCTAACTTTGGTACAATACACACCCAGAGATTTGCTAAGATCTGTTACAGGATCTGAAAGCTATAAAACAATTTTAAAATTGTCTTCCATTCCAGGGTAGCAATAAGTTCACCCTTCAGGACAAAAGAGTCCTAGTCCTGGTTTTCACAAACATTTTTTGTCTCTGGCTGCAATCAGACCTGCCAGAAAAAATCTTTATGGCTAAACCAACCCATTTAATTTTCAATTAATTTTTCAAAACTAGCTGGATTGAGATTAACCTCTTCCCTTCAAGAATTCTCTGTTAAAACATACACATAATAATATTGTCTGACATACATGTATATCTTTTTTCTGTCCAGCAGGACCCACTGTTGATGCATTTTTAATACAAGCAACTTTACAAATACATTTTTTTTAACACAAACATCTATACAAACCAGTGTAATAGTCACATGGCATAAAATTCTTTACAAAACTCCAGCTAGCTATACTGGCATATGTTACACATGAATTGTCCTACTCTCCCTGGCAAAGATGGCATTACCAAATATCATCACAACATTCATCCAGGTAAACGCTTTCAGAACATTTTACATGTTAGCATCTGGAAACTAACATATTATTATCTTGATACATATGTGTATACATGGATTTATACAGTTATAGGAGATCAACAGCTTCATTTTCATACACTTATGTGCATGGTATACAGGTGTGTGTGTGTGTGTGTGTGTGTGTGTGTGTGTGTGTGTGATATATATATATATATATATATATATATATATATTTATAGTGTGGTGTTCTTATTAGTGCATATCATAAGATATGGAATGAGAGGAATGGTCAGGTTTTGGGCATGCAGAGAAATTTGTGTGCTCTTATTAGCTTGCTATACTTCAGTGAGTGATCTCACTCCATCCAGTGTAATAGGCTGATGTCAGTGCAGTGATGGATTTGGGATGGTCGGTTGGTGGCAAACATGCTTACTGTTTTCCAGCTCTGCTCAAGGTTTTTGGAATGTTTGGACTGAAACTTTCTGATGACTTGTACTGTGTCACATAGCAGGGAATTAGAAAAGTGGAAGTGGTAGATAAATATTTTTGTCTGTATGTAGATAAATCGAGTTTGGCATTTGGCTGTATATACAGAAGCTAGCTGACAGACATTTGTGGGATAATGTCAACAGAGATACCTCTTAGAAGAAATATCAGTGAAATGGTGGTAATATATTAGTACCACTAGGCCTGACAGAGATGATGACTGTTTTGTGGTAAGATTTAACCAATGAAGAGGACAAGCAAGGTGGGTGCACGCACAGGCATGTATTGTGTATATGGTATAATTGAGAACTGTGGAGCAAAGCTGGACTAATACCAGCTTGCCGCCATACTAGTTGGAGAATGATGTCACTGCAGCAGGCTTCAAATAATACCCAAGTCATGTCCTGTGCTGACATTGTCAATTGCTTGGGCCCACACAGCCCTTGTAGCACTTTTGTGGAAAGGTGGGCAAAGTCCCACAATTCCCCAGTACATGGCATATATGTGTGTGTGTGTGTGTGTGTGTTTTGTGTATATGGTATAATAGAGAACTGTGGCTAGATACCAGTTTGCTGCTGTGTTGCCTGGAGACTGGTATAATTGTAGTGGACTTCCTGCAGTAGCTAATCAGTGTCCTAAGCTGGCATTGTCAATTGCTGTAATCTGCACAGCCACTGACTCACTTTTGTGAAGAGGTGTAGAAAGCCCTACGGTTTAGCAGTACTTTGTGTGTTTGTGTGTGTGTGTGTGTGTGTGTGTGTGTGTGTGTGTGTGAGAGAGATTGCATTTTTGTGCATGCATTGCTTATATGGTGCAACCGAGTATTGGGCAAACAAGATGTACTGACACATGCTTGCTATCCTGCTGAGGAAACAGTGGTATGTGTGTGTAATGGAGTTATTGCAAAAGCTGGGGGTGTACTAAACTTAGATCTGTTAGCTTTTATCTCTCATAGCCATTATAGTGCTGTTTTGTACTGAGATGGGAAAGCAACACACTTTAATGATGCATCGTGGGTGTGTGTTTGTGTGTAGTGGGGGGGGGTTGAGTTGAGCAATGGACAACTATGAATGTTTTCTGAATGTGTTTGTGTTAATCACAATGAAATGTCTAAGAACTTTTCAACTGTAGACTGAAAGACTGCTGGGAGGGAGATGGGCATTTATGGACATTTGTCAGTACACTGAGTTTACAGTCATGGGTGGGAATATACCTCAAAGCAATTGACATGCAAGCCATGATTCACTGTTTTGTAGTGAACTGAACACTGCCTCACAGTTATCCAGTACATTCTGTCATGTTGTGTGTGCATGTTGCATATACAGTGTAAAAAGGAAATGTGCATCAAAGCGAGACTGACACCTGCTACTATACTTGTGAGATGGTGTCACTGTAGTGGGCTTGCTGAAAGAGCTGGAAGTAGTGTCCCAAGCTAACATCTGCCAACAGGTTTGGTGGCCCTCAGGTACTGCATCACTGACTTGTGGACAGGTTGGAAAGCAACACTACTGAACAGTAAATGGTGTGTGTGTGTGTGTGTGTGTGTGTGTGTGTGTGTGTGTGTGTGTGTGTGTGTGTGTGTGTACACATGCATGTGTGCATGCTTGTGCGCACACTCCTGTGTTTTGTTTGAAGGTCACAGTCTAATGAGCAGAAACTTTCCAGTGGTAGAATAGCATGAAGCTGCTAGGAAGGCAATAGGTAGCAAGTTTCTAATCACAGAGTTTAATGGAAAGCTGTAGATTGACACCACTTGCTGCCTTGCTGGGGTGATACTCCTGTAAGGACAGTGGGCTGGCTGCAGTAGCTAGGTTGCGTGTCCTGAGCTGACATACATCAAGGGCTTTTGTCAACCACAGCCACTGAAGCTGTATTTTGCAGACAGGATGGAAATGCCCCATGGTTCTCAGGTACATTGTGTGAGTGTAAGTGCGTATGGGTGGATAGCTGCATTTCTGGGTGGTGGTAGTGTGTCTTTGTAAGAATGGTATAAATTATATGCATGGTGTAATGCACAGCTGAGGAGTAAAATTACGCTTTCTTTAGTCAGTACCAATTTCATCATTGCTTTGTGGAGACATGCATCTTGCCTTTGCCTGTGTTGTTTGCCAGTACATTCTCATGTGCCTTCTCTGGAGGATGGTGTCACCAGTGAGTGTTTGCTGCTACAGCTGCTAGTACTGTTTCAGTATGCATGCTATTATGTGTGCACATACCTGTTGGATTTGGGGGAGTTGTAATAGACAACAGAAGAGCAGAGATAGTGGGTAGTTGATACGCATCTCTCTGAAGTATTCCAGATTTTCAGTGAAGTCCACGATTTTGCCCAAACCACCTTCAATCTGTGATGCTTTATCACAGTTACAGACTTCAACTTCAAAACATTCAGGTTAATTCATCTACTCTCATTTTGTCTGCTTTCTAAATATAGTAGTTATGAAATCTCACAAGTGTCCTCATACCACTCAATCTCTCATCACAAGAAATCTGGACAAAGCCAAAAAGAATTGGGGGAGCAAAGACCCAACAATAGGGACAATTTTTAAATATTGCTCTTATAAACTTAGAAAGTTGATTGAGTGATAGGTTTTGCATGGGCATGCATTTTCTGAATGATATGAAATCTGAAATTCAAAATTCTGTCATTACTTAATGACTTCAGTTCTCAAAGATTTGGTAGAAAACCACGTTTGATAAAGAAAAAGCTAAAATATGAGACAAAAATCTGGACAGTTGAGTGGTATGCCCCTGATTTGGGCCCTACATACCTGATTCTGGTGCTGGGAGGTTGGGAGCTGTGCTTACAGAAAGTATGTAACTAAGGTATCCAAAATAAAGCAATAGTAACAGAAATTAGAAGGTCAAATCAAAGTCTTGTGATATCACTGTTAAGAAACAGAAGCATTTTATTGTTATGCCCCACCCCATTAGGTCTTCAAGTGAAGACCCAAAAAAAAACACTTAACTGTAATAAGCTGACCACTACATTGTAAATTATTGGCTTATTATAGTTAGATCTAAGACCCCCCACCAAGTTCTTCAACTGAAGGGCAAAAGATAACAGAAATTCCTTCTACTGGTACACCAGTCAGGTGGCCAGATGTATGACATACCCCAGCCCCTGCCATTTATGTCCCATTTCTGTGCCCTGCCCCCAACCCTCCTTCAATATACATTACTAAAAAAAATTATTTTAAACTGTAGCAAACAGTTGTACAGTTTATACCTTGCCCGCATGAAGAACTACAGAGCACAGATTTTGGTTAAAAAAGTCTTCTCTTCAAACTGTAGTAAACGGTTTGCTACAAATATAGCAAATGCTACAGTTTATACCCTGCCTGCACTGATTACTACAGCACTCGGGTTTTGGTTAAAAAAAAACAAAAAAAAAAAACAAAAAACTTTTTTTGTAACTTTTAAACTGCAGCAAACCTTCTTCTTCTTCTTCTTTCGGCTTTTTCCTGGTTAGGGGTTGCCACAGCGGAACACCTGTCCACTCATGATTGGCAGTGGAGTTTTACGGTGTTGAGTTGCCAGCCCGGCGCCCAACCTTCCACAGAAGGCACACATACGCACACACCTAGGGCCAATTTAGAGTGTCCAATCCACCTACAGCATGTCTTTGGGATGTGGGAGGAAACCGAAGTAGCCAGAGGAAACCCACACGACCACAGGGAGGACATGCAGACTCTGCATAGAATGCACCCCAGCCGAGGATCGAACCGGAGAACCTCTTGCTGTGAGGCAACAACGCTAACCGCTGCACCACTGTGGCCACCTGGAAACTGCAGCAAACCTGCTTGCTACAATTTAGCAAGCAGTTGTTACAGTTTAGGCAACACACAGAGTTCTACAAGTTTGACTGCAAATTAAACAAAGATTCAGATTGTCTGATCCCTCACCCAAGACTTTGCACCTAGGGCATTTGCCCCCTTGCCCCACCCTAGCTACACTACTGGCTACATTTGCCTAATCCTGCAACTGACTTGTGCTTTCTGCAGCAGCATTTTGTGTGAAAGTGCTACTCAGAAGCCAGAACTAAAGAGCGAGACAGACAGATATGATGGAACACTTTTAGTGGGACACCAGTCTAACTGATTTGTTTGGGGTCTATACTTATGTATACTTGACTCATATTTCCCAACAAATCAGAGACAAATCTCAAGAGAATCATGGACAAATATAGAAATAATCAGAGCAATCAAGGACATTTTTTTAAATATTAGTACTATTAACTTTAAATGCTGACAGAATAAGACAATGTGAATTGTACATTTTCTGAAAGTCTATAACTCTTAATTACTGCCATTATTACTTAAGTGCACTTCACCACGTCACCTGCTTTAGGAGGGATTAAGAGGGACAGAGATAACATTTGAGTTAAAATCATGGACTAATCAGCTGAAACTAGTAAAGCTGGAAATGTCAGACTGGCTCATGAATGGAGGAGAGATGGGAGGAGTAACCTTACTAAGAGATAATACTCAGAAATGTTTTCTGTAAAAAAATCTGTTTTATCTCAGTGATTTGTTAACACATTTGTAAGCTACTTTCACAGAATATGTAAAACATCTGTAAGAAAAACATTTGTAAGACTGACTGCAGGCCAGTTGATGACGCTTGCCCTGAGGACTCAAAGTTAGTTTTTTTTTCAGGTCTTTCACTCATAGCCAAACTGGAAGCAAAGCTCTCTCCAGCCAAGATTGTGCTGGACAGTCAAGAGGAGAAGGTTAACACCTGCACTACTCCTCAAGCAACACATACCCCTTCAAAGCCAACACCATCAACACCCACACATAGCATCACTAAACCCACATATGCGGAAGCCCTTAACATTAACCTGCCCACGCAACAAGGACCTCTGAAGCTGAAATGCAAAAAAACACCAGTCACAACCAAAGTGACACATAGCTCACAACACCAGTGTGCCACCCAAAAACAGCCCCTAAGGCAAGACAACGTACCCAACACTTCAGTCATAGGTGACTCTATAGTCAGGCACACTGATGTCCCACTCACCAGGCTGAACAAAGAGAAAATTACAGTCAGCTGCCTGTCAGGTGCCAGGATCTGCCACATAACGCATGCACTCAAGTCACTCCACAACAAGCACAAATACGACTCTGTCATTGTCCATGTTGGAGTGAATGATTTGAGATGTACCTCCCTGGACTACATGAAAAGAGACATGGAAGAGCTCTCGGATCATGTGGCCCAGGCAGGTATGACCCTAGCCCTGAGTAGCATATTGCCTTCGCTCAGAATTATACCACAGTATAAGGACAAAATGATTGACTTCAACAATTGGCTAAGCTTCTGGTGTTATTCAAAGGGGATCCAGTATCTGTCTGCCTGGGACGATATGATCGACAAACCATGAAGCTTTGCCAGGGATGGTCTGCACCTGTTACCCCTGGGATTCTGGTTACTGGCTAAAGCTCTTGCCACCCATATAGTGCCTTTTTTAGGCAAGGTTCAAAGGACAAAAAAACCACCACCGTAACAAATACAAGCATGCAAAATCTGAAGGTAATGCTACTCAATACTAGAAGTCTAAACCTCAAAATGCACTCTCTTGAGGCACTCCTAAAAATGGAGAACATCGATATCTGTACAGTAACTAAGACCTGGTTCAAGGCTCCAGAGAGCACCCCTGCAATACCAGGCTACAACTCCTACCACACTTTTCGGCCACCAAACCAAGACCGAAACACTAAAGGTGGAGGAGTGTCCATATTCATCAAGGATATTCACACCTCCAGGCAAGTTGCCTAACACAATGCATCTGAAATTCTCCAGGTGCAACTAACACTAGGTAAGACTGAAATCCAAACTGTAGCTTGCTACAGATCCCCCACCATGCCCCACGATTCTCACTACACCTTTCTAAACATACTGGAAAATATTAAGATACAACCAAATGCCCTAATACTGGGTGATTTCAACTACCCTGCAATTAACTGGGAAAACTACTCGGGTACCAACATATTTTCCCAACGATTCTTGGAATTCATAAATTCCAATGCCCTGGATCAACTAATCCATTGTCCCACCAGGGGCTCCAATATCTTAGACCTGGTCATTACCAACATGGGAGATAGATGCTCCACACCAGTGGTCACCCCTTCATTGGTCAGGTCTGACCATAAACAAATCACCCTTGACATCCACATCCCACCCCCATCCACCAGTAAGGAAACCTCCGTAAAAAAACTTCTCCAAAGCCAACTTCATGCTACTCAAGTCAGAAGTGACAAACTTCATGACACCCATGCAGACAGGAGCTGAAAGTTCGACTGCTGAATCCAACACTAAGGCACTATATGAGCATATCCACTTGTGCATGAATCGTGCCATCCCAAATAGAATCAAGACACTCTCCTCCAAAAACAGGAAGCCAATCTGGTGGTCCCCTGCCATAAACAAACTATACAACAGAAGAAAGAAACTGTTGCAGAAAAGAGGAAAATCCCAGGATGCCAAAAACTCCCTTACCAGCCTCAGTAAGAAGCTGAGATCCCTCATAAAATCCTGCAAAGCTAGTTACGAAAATAAAATTGTAAAAGACTACAAAGACAACCACAAGACATTCTATAATTATGTCAAGAATCTAAATAGCAATGCTCAGATATGCTCTGAGCTACAACAGAATGGCATTAAATATACTGATTCCAAGGATATTGCCAATATCCTGGCAGATCGATTAATGCCAACTTCACCCCCCCTCTCACCCCCCTAAAGGGCCCATCTCAATATCAAAAGATTGCCAAATTCCGGTAATCACAGCCACAAAGGTAGAAACTGCACTCTCCAAAGCTAAGAATACAGCATCCAAGGAACCAGATGATATTCTGGGCTGTATACTACATGAACTACAAAATGAACTGGCACCTCACCTAAGTGTCATATGTTTAATCATAGCCTCACCTCAGGCTTCATGCCCACTGAGTGGCGCAAAGCTACAGTTATCCCTCTCCACAAGGGGGGATCCACCTTGGATCCCGGGAACTACTGTCCCATCAGTCTGATGAGCCTGATCTGCAAGGGCATGGAATGCATTATCATGGACTTATAAACAAAGACATTGGCACCCTTCAAACACTGGACCCCACCCAATTTGGGTTTGTGAAGGGCCAATCTAGTCTACTGAACCTGATTGACTTCTTTGAATCAGTCTCCACAGCCGTGGATGAGGGTACAGCGGTCCACCCAGCCTATCTGGACCTTGAAAAGACCTTCGATACCATCCCCCACTCTGAAATCACAGATAAACTTACTAAGCTGGGCATAAATCCCTACGTCACTAGATGGGTTGCCAACTGGCTTATTGACAGAATCCAGACTGTAAAAGTAGCCAACTGCAAATCAAGCTCCAGAAAAGTGACAAGTGGAGTACCTCAGGGTTCAGACCTGGGACAGCTCTTGTTTGGCATCTACTTCTCTGAAGTACAGGCCAACACTAAGGGACTCTGGTTAACAAAGTTCGCAGATGACTGCAAACTGGGAGCCATTATTGAATCCCCAAATTATGTGGATATTCTACAAAAGGGCCTTACAGAAAAAGATGCTTGGTGCCAGAGCCATGGGATCAAGCTTAATGCCAAGAAATGTATAGTTATCCCCTTTGGGAAAAAAACATGTACCCATGAATTACCACATAGGTGGCAGTACACTAAACACCAAAAGTGTGATGAGAGACTTTGGGACACAGGTGGACAGTGGTCTCACCTTCGATAACCACATCGCCACAACAGTCAGGAAATACTTCTATGTGGTAAACCTCATCACTAAGGGCTTTTCATCCAGAAAAAAGGAGGTCATTGTCCCACTGTACTCATCCCTCATTAGACCCATTATAGAATACAACGCCCCATTTGGTATGTACCTCTCAAGACATCTGCAACAACTGGAAAGACCTCAAAAATACCTCACTAAAAGAATCACAGGCATAAAGCAGATGCCCTATGCTGACCATCTAAAAAAACTCTACCTATACTCTGTCGCATATTGTCTACTCAGAGGCAATCTCTACTTAACATACAAGGCCATATCAAACCCTGAGCTGTTGGACATGCTCCACTTAAAGAAATCCCAATCCCTCAGAGCCACATGCTCCAGGGATCTAAACCTTGTCATCACAATGAACAAATCATGCTGGAAGACCCAGAGACTCCCCAGACTCTGGAATAGACTGCCCATATATGTCAAGCAGAGCACCTTCTTGGCCCTCTTCAAAAGAAACCTTGACGATTGGATGGGAGATAGGAAATTCACCCTGAGGATCACGTCAGTTGCCCTGCTAGACAGGGGGTCCAGGGAAGTAAATATTGTGGGAAGAAATATCCAGGGAATTGTTATGGCTAGGCTTGTATAGGCCCTAGGGCCGATAGCCTAGTACCAACCTATAAACCTATGAAATGTACTCTTTGTCAGTTTACAGATGGGCAACTTAATTTCATAGACTATGCTTTCACAGCGCATTGTGGACAGGTTTAGCTTTTCAAGGAAAAAATTTCCTGGGATGTCTGTCATCATGAGGGCATTCATGGATAAAAACATTGTAACTAGTACTTATTTTGTTGCAGGCAGATTTGGATAATGCCAAACAATGAAAAATTTATGTTTTTTCACTTTCTGCATATAGTGGTCCTTTACATTAATTTTTCTGTTCAGTTCTCCCCCCCTGTGCTAATGTTACAGATATTACATATCATTGCTAGACTTCTTGCTTTTAACGTTATCACCATCCTCATTTCGTTTCAATTACCTTAATCTTTCCAATATTTTCTCTATCTACCTTACGGACCAAACCCTACCACTTCCACTGGCAGCACTTACTTCCAAACGTACCTACATCCATTAACACTCACAACATGAAAATGAATATTTCAATAGCTAACTATTGTCACTTTAGACAGCTATTTTCAAACCCCATCATACCTCACATCTGTACAGATTTTCACAGAATGTCGAGATGTTTTCCTCATATTTTTGGTCTGTTTTTCATAAATTTATGGTTTTCTGGCAAATTAGTAACAAATCATTAAAGACTGAAGTTAGAAAATAATATATTTGAGTTTCACACTTCATGCCTTTCAGAAAATTCATGCTAATGCAAAATGTGTTATTCTATCAGCTTTCTAAGTTTATAGGAGTAATATTTAAAAACTGTGCCTATTTTTGGGCCTCTGTCCCACTTTTATTAATGGCTTTTTCCAGATTTCTTGCTCTAAGAGGTTGAGAGGTATGAACCCAATAGTTCTTCCTAGCTGATCCCTACCAGTAACAATCCCTGCACCTCTTGCCATGCCTTTCTGCAGATTACACATTTAACTTAATTGTATCGATCCGTGCAATTATTCAGGATCTTGCAACGACTAAATATACGAAACACCTACTCCCTCAAAGCTGTGATCCCATACCTCATACCTAACCAGGCAGTGTAGGAACTGCCTAATGCTTACTGATAAACCAATACAACTCTAGATTTTTCCAACTTTACCAGTGGGAGCTGTATCTACATATATGGTCTGCAGGCACATTTCTCTGCTCTCACCACTGTCAGTAAACATTAACACACCACTTGCATCTAAGTTGGTGCAGTTCAGAAATTCTCACCTAAGTCTCCCAGGCACCCATTTAGAAGAAAGAAATCTAGAGACACACTTATGCCTAGTCCCTCAATTACCATGACTGTAAGTCTGACTCTCCAAGGTGACACAGGCCTTTTTGAAATCCTAAAGTTCTGGTTGCAGGTGATCCTACCTTAAAATACAATAACACATCACTTACCAGATTGGGTAAGAAGAGTTATTTTCAGCCGTTTCTCTGGTACTAGGACCAAGGACATGATAACAGCCCTCAGGATCCTTCATCATCCTTAATATGAGTATGACCTTGTTGTTCATATGAAAGTGAATGACCTTGGGTGGTGTGCCTTAAGGGATATGCAATGAAATATAGTTGATCTCACCACCTATCCAAACAAGGGCAAACCACTATTGTGAGACAGTATTCTTTCCATTGAAGAATGATGCCTGAATTCAAACATAAAATAATTGGCTGGAATAAGGGCCATATTAAATACACAGTGTCATTCTAGGGGATTCCAGTGTGTATCTGCCTAGACTAGGTTTGTTCAACAAACACTCATGTTTTGTCAGGGAGGCCTGCATCTTTTGTTTCATGGCTTTCAAATATTAGCTAGAAACCTTGCTCTTCCCCGAGAGTCCCTTTTAGCCAATATTCAACTTTTACAAGTATATCCATATAACAAATCCCAGTTCAAGCACTATAAGGATTGCTTTGCTCAATGCTAGAAAAATAACAATCGGAGCTTTAGGCTTCCATCATCTTTGAAGATATCCATAGTTGTCTAATTACCAAGATATTATTTCAAAAGAAGGACAGCACTCCCTCCTGCCAGGTATTATACCTACACCACCACTTTGGACTGAAGAAAACTGAAGGTACAAATCCATACTTATTAGGCACCACACTATTTCACAGCATAGGCTGCATGTTACCAATGTAGAACTTCAACAGGTCCTAATGTACATCAATAAAACTGACTATGACATCATTGCTGTTTGCAGGTTCCCCTTCAATGTCACTTACAGAGCATAATGACTAAATCAAACTGATAAGCTACTCACCTAGCCTAAAAACATTATGGAAGACATTAATTACCTCTCTATCTACTCACAAAATGATACAGCGTGCAATAAATGTATCCATAAATTCCATGACTGTGAATGCTAACTCCCTAGGGCAAATTGTACTCACCCCTGCTACAGGATGTTCACGTCTTTGACATTGTCCTTACAAACTGCTAACCTCTCCCATCCTGTTCCACTGCTAAATGTCTCTACCTTCCTTGTAAAATTCTGATAAACTTTATGTTACCTTTACCATCAATACAAACCCATCCACTGATTAAAAACCCCACATTATTTTAGTATTGCTGTAAACCCACCTGGCTCCTTGGCATAGAGTGATGAAATCCTGACTGCAACCTAGGCAAGTGGGGTCAATTATTAATCCTAGCAATGGAGGAAGAGGGAGGAGTGATGGGGTGTAGCCCATTTACTTCCCTATAGGGGAGGGCTGCAGAATTTCAGGGGCATACTTGGCATTGAGATTTCTCTGGCAGAGACCAGAGAAACCACCCCTCATTCTTTGAGGAGAAAGGTAAGACTGCTTGGAGGGGAACATTTTTATATGTAAGTGACAGGACTGCCCACCACAGTCATCCCATTGTATATTTATTCTATAGGGGAACAAGGCCATAAAAAGCAGCAAAATTTTGAAATACTCTAATGCCTGTCTGACTGTTGGCCCCTCCTGAAAAACCTTAATTCCAGTGATGAGGAATGAATGGACCGAGTGACCTGGTGGAGTACAATGATGACAGCAAAGAAAAAAAAAGAAGTATTTGAAAGCCAACTTATTACTACGTACAGATATCCTGCTCAAATTCATCTTGCATATTCCCCCCAAACAAACCCATTCATAAAACTGCCTTTATAGTCCTCTGAGTTTCACTGTCTTACAAATAGAAGCACAGAAGACGCAGGTCTCATCTTCCTCAAAGAACAGTCATCATTTCACAAATAAGCATGTATGGTGGACTTTTCATACAAATCAACTCTACAAGAAAAAGAATAAGCTCATGACTTTTTTGTGGAAAAAAAATTCCTCTCCCATGCTAGAAAGGAAGCTTCAAAATAAAGACCCTCCAACATGCAATTAAAGTGTGCAAAGCAAGTTACGAAGTTAGAATTGCTTCCATCTCTAGATATGACCACAAGGCTTTCCAATGTTACAAAACTCCAATAAGTAATACCTACTTCTACTCTTTACTTAACTGCAATGGTGTATCATACTCTAGTCCACAAATTATAGTTAATAATCTTGCTGATAAATTTAATACTAAGCTCTGTGAGCAAAATATTAAGCTGGCAAGAGAATAAGAAATGACCAAATAACAGTGACAACAGAAACACTTCGTATTATCATTCTTTTAATTTCAAACTAAGAACTTCATCAGAAAAAAAAACAGGCCCACAATCCTTTCAGTGTTTAAATAAGCACAATAACAAATCACATGATCAAAATTAATTAATTCTCACACTAATAAGCTTATGAAACCATAATTAAACAAACATGCACAAATAAGAATTATCTAAAAATTAATTGCTATGGCAAATTCACTTAGCATTTGGTAAGTCACTGGGCTTAAATTATGTGATTAATATTAAATGTTTTCTAAAAAAAACAAAATGTAATCAATAACTAATTTTTAGATTATTCTTTATTCATTTTCATAAGTTTATTAGTGTGAGAATTAATTTTGATCATGTGATTTGTTATCATGATTACTGGAACACTGAGAGGATTGTCGATCTGTTTTTTCTAATGAAGTTCTTAGTTTGAAATTAAAAGAACAAAAATGTCAAGTTTAATGTTGAGGGTGTTGTATGGTCATTTCTTATTCTCTTGCTGGCTTAACATTTTTACTCACAGAGCTTGTGTTTTTTTATATGTTAAGTTTTTTGTTGTTCTGTTGACTTAAATTTAATACCAACTTCACACCTCTCACATACCCCAACTCGCCTAAAAACCTTCCCCTAATTATACCACCTGTTATCACCCTTGATCAAATAGCTTCTGATCTTTTCAAAACTAAAATTACTAGTTCCATGAGTCCTGATATTCCAATCCATATGTCATGTTAATGGAAAAATAATCACACCATTAAATGGCTTAGTGCTTTCATCTCAACACATAAGATACTTCTTCAGAACCGAAAGCATTCTACCTAACAAAGACAATCAAATATCCACAATTTAACCACTTGATCTGAAACAATAAAATCAATCACCGCTTTCCCGAAAAAAAAAACAATGCAAAACTTACTAAGGGATTTTCTAAAACAGAGGCTGTAGTAAAAAGGCCCTGTTTCTGCACTGCGGAACTTTGTGATTCAGAGACACTGTAGCAACAATAAGGAAAGACCTCATTATCAGCTAATTTATATGGCTTTAAATTGCTATTAACCACAATGCAGCACTTTCCTGTGGTAGCGGCTGCATATTGTTAGCACAGGCACATTGTCATTCACTCTCTTACACAAAATGCACATAGTCACACACACACACACACACACACACACACACACACACACACACACACACACACACACACACACGCACACACACACACACACACAATGTACCCCATACCGGTCCCTGTGTTTTCACAACTTCCCTGATGTCTCCTTTGTCCTGTGTTTGTAAATAATGGAAGGTTACAGTCAGTCATTAATGCCAGACATTGAGAGTTTCACATTTTATATATCCTTCAATAAATCCATGTAATGCAAAAGCTGTTAAACTGGTGACTTTCTCTAAATTTGTACGAGGACTGAGTAATATATTCATTCCCAGTTTTTTCCCACCATTAATTTTGACTTGTCTTGTCCCACGAGGTTGACAGGTATGCCTAGTACTACCTGTCCCTCCCCCTCCCACTTGATGAACTGTTGCAGGCACTGAATAATGACAGAGATGTTTGTTACATGTTTAAAAAAACTGCTACACTATCTTCTCACCACAGCATATTAATGCTAAGGTTTGTTGTGGCAAGACTGCAGAGTTTGATACCCTTCCCCCTTTGCACTTTATTCTTTTTTTTCATTCACAATAATTATGTTTTAAACCAGATCCCTTTTGTCTAGTAGTGGATCAAAGGAATAAAATCCTCTGTGGGAGTTGGGTTGGTGCAGGGATAGAATCCTCTTCACTGCTTTTAAGGCACAATATTTATAGTATTGCTGGTGTCTAGTCTCTCCTGCTCCTGAAGGTTTTGGGCCAAAGGTGACTGGTATTTGGCACTGTTCATAATTCTCTCCACCTTGACTAAAGCTCCAGTTCCAGCTGAAGAAAAGCAACCCCAAAGCATGATACTGCCACCACCATGCTTTAGCGTGGGGATGGTGTTCTTTTGGTGATCTGAAGTGTTGTTTTTGTGCCAAACATACCTTTTGGAATTGTGGACAAAAAGTCCAGCCTTGGTCATATCACAACATAACATATTTTCCCACATGCTTTTGGGAGACTTGATGTATTTATTGTTTTGCAAATTTTAGCCGGGCTTGAATGCTTTTCTGTGTAAGAAAAGGCTTCCGTCTTGCAACCCTACCCCATAGTCCAGACATATGGAGAATATGGGAGATTGTTGTCACATGTAGTACAAAACCGGGTCTACTTTATGATCTCGAACGTTTAATAGCTCAAATGCATATGGATCGAACCATATGCATCAAACTATTAAACAATCAAAGTCCAAAAAAAAATACACAAAAAAAAAAAAAATTAAACTAGTGTAGGCAGGGGGGGGGCAAGCCCCCCCTGCATCCCCCCACACCTCCCACTACTTAAATATACCAACTCCAAGATTGCACTACATTGAAGTAAACAGAAATCTCCAATTCCCGTTTACATTTTCGATGTTTTGCACTTTCGGTGTTCTCGTGTTGAGAATATCGTATTCGATATTCTCAGACGCCGAGCACATAAAGTAGACCCCACAACCAGTACTTGCCAGAAATTCCTGCAGCTCCTTCAGTGTTGCTGTAGTCACTTGGCAGCCTCCCTGACCAATTTTCGTCCTGTCTTTTCATCAATTTTGGTGGGACGTCCAGTTCTTTGCAGCGTCACTGTTGTCCCATATTTTCTCCACTTTTTGATGACAGTTTTTACTGTGTTCCATGGTATATCCAATGCTGTGGAAATTTTTTTGTACCTTTCTCTTGACTGATACCTTTCAGCAATGAGATAACTTTGATGCTTTGTAAGCTCTCTGCGAACCATGGCTTTTGCTGTAGCAGGCAGCTGAGTAAATGTCAGGAAAATCCTACTAGGACAGCTGAAATTTATTTGGGGTTAATCAGAGTCTCTTTAGTTGATGGCAGATATGTACCCAAGAAGACTGAATGCTGTAATTAAATCAAAAGGTGTTTTGATAAAGTATTAGTTCAAGGGTGTGCACACTTATGCAACCAGCTTATTGTAAGTTTCTTATTTTTTTATATTTTTCACCTAACAGATTTTTGTTTTTCAATTGAATTGTACAGGTTATAGGTCACATTAAAGGTGGGAAAAGTTTTGAAATGATTTATTATGATCTCATATTTTTATATCACAAAAACCTGGCATTTTAACAGGGGTGCGTAGACTTTTATATCCACTGTACATAAACACACACACATATATATATAATTCCAAGTCTTTCTGTATATAACACAGTTCAACAAAACTGCTGCTCGTAAAACGTCTCATGTCATGCTATCATGCCCCCCCATTTTAGTATCTATCGTGTTTTAATCACATACTCTTATTTGTTAATTATTAAAGTAACAGTGACTGCCCTCCCCAGCCAGATGGCTCTGTTCAGCGGTATATGGGTAATATCACAGGGGAAAAAACAATTCTGACACATGCACACACTCCTGGTCAATGGTAGTAGTTAATAAAAGAAAAGTCCTCACAGATAAAATTACTTTTCCACTTTCATTTTATGATGAAGGAATCATTTTTGATAAATGCTCATAAGAAAAATTAGTCATGTCTTCCCTAATCAATGACAATGGTGGAGCTGATGATTTTGTGTATGGTACAGTTGCTGGCAAAGCAACTGAGTCACTTGAAGTTACTCTCATATGGAAAGATTTTGACTTTTTATTGGTTAATTTTTTCTAAATAATCAAAGAAGAAAAACCAATATCTTTATAGTGCCAAGTACATGTCACTAATATCACATCAGCGACAGTTAGCAGTTCCCTTTACACAAAAACATGACACTAACTGGATCTTCACCTCAGTAACCAGAAGCTTCCACCTAAATTTTTTGGCAGCCCCTGTCAATATCCCTCCTCCTTGCTCACTAACTACATTTCCAACCATAATAACAGATATATTACAATGCACCAGCAAAAGCAGAAAAACAATTTTACTAGGAAGCTTCAATGCAGGCATGGCATTCAGCAAAGGCAATCATCTTAAATACTTCCTCTCCCAACATAACCATACTCAGATGGTTAAAGACTACACCAGACCAAACCCAACATCAAGAATACACTGCCTGCTGGACTCCATCATAAACATCCCTCATCAGGTGAAAGAGAGAACTTGCTCACCTAAACATCTCATTGATCAGCTTCCTGTACAAGGTACCCTTTTTCTCTCTTAAAGCCCCAAGACCTGCCTCAAAAATAATCGACACTCCTTTATTAGAATCCAAAAAAGACTAGGCTCTTGCTGATATAATAGCGGCAGACTGGTCCCCCCATTCCAAGCAGAGGATCCAACAATGGCCCAATACATTTTTAAATCCATGATTACAATAGTTCTTACTAGGTATTTCCCAACAAATACAAGACATTTAAAATGACATCGTTGCCACTGGCTTGACTCAGCTTTATGGGAAAACTATTAAGGATAGGGCTGGGCTAAATAGAAATTCTATCTAGATAGACGTGATTACCGAATCTAGTTGCATAAAAGACAGTCTTCCAAATCAGAAATTAAAGAACACAATTCACATCCTTTGCACTAAACTACAAAGATCCTTAATTCTGCTAAGGGAGTTCTGGAAAATAATGAAGAACATCTCCTATTTTAATTACAGTTGCAGTAGCAGCACTGATAGTGTGACAAACATGCTGGAGGACTTTCAAGTCTCTCAGTAATACCCATATCACTCCTCCCTCGAACCAGGCCTCACATAACCTAGAGATTAATTCCCACTTCCTCAGCTCTAAGACATGCCCTCACCACCACAAACTTCAGCTACTACTAGCTCATCCAACACACATGGTTTGCCCCCCCCCCATTATACTTCAGAGAGATCTCTGCAAAATCAGTCAAAAAAACTACTTACAAACTAAACAAAAATGTAATCCTTACCACAATAGCTTTCCTCCCACATTCCTGAAAATGTATGTTAAAAAACTTTCCACATTTTTAGCACAGGTCTCTAACCTTTCTATTTCCACAGGTAACATATCTCTGCAATTCAAACATTTATTTACAATACAATTCTCAAAACCCATTAAGCCTAATTTTCTCAAGAATACTGACCTATAGCAGTCATCTACCCAATCACAAAAACATTTGAAAAACTTATTTATGTGCAGGTCGATAAACACCTTAGGAAATATGGTCTCCTAATCCATTTACAACATTGTTTTCATAGTGGACACACCACATTAACTGCTGTATACATACTAACAGATGGCTGACTAGGGTGATCTTCATTGACCTCTGCAGGGCTTTTGAACCAGGAAAATAATGCCACTCAAAGCTAACATTAAAAACTTAGCAATCTAGGATTTACTCACAATATAGTCAACTGATTTAAAAATAAAGAAACTAATAGAACCTTTGTGGTGCAAAAAAGTAAGCTATCCATTAGCACATGTATTTGGGGTACCTTCTCAGCCAGAGTCACAAAAAAGCTGTATATTTGGTCTCATGCTATTCTCTCTATATTTATAAATGACTTTATAGTAGCTGTGCTTCCTTCCAATATCACCCTTTATGTTGATGACATAAAAATTTACAGAAGTGATCCAGCTTCCTCAAGTATACAAAGTGTCCTTTGAACTGATTTCACCTCTCTCTACTAAAGCTTATTAATAAGAAGCACAAGCTAACAACCCCCCCCCCCCAACAAACCCAACAATCAGCCCATCTCTTCAGTAGGAAAATACTAATATCTTAGCCTAATTTTATACCCTATTCTAACATTCAAAACCTACACCAACTCTACCATCTCAAACGTTACAACTTAACTTAAGACTAGCTATTCCACCTCCAATCCCCTAGACCTAAAGACCTAAATTTTGCTTGCAACATAAAAAAAAATGATGGAGAGGGAGATATGTACCTCACAGAATTCCCTTTCTCTGGAACATGCTCCCCATCCATGTGAAACAAAGTCTCTCCCTAACTCTTTTTAAGTGTAACCTGGACCATTGGATGGCAAATTGAAAATTCACTTCTGGTCTGGCACCCACATCTCTGATGGCAGCCAGTAAATCATGTTGTAGCCAACAATCACACCTATATAAATGTCTAAAAACTTGTGGGAGACACAGGTCACATAGCTAGGCTTATAAAGACCCTAGAGGTCATTAACCTAGTACACATCTATGAACCTATGAATCTATAACAACAAAAAGTAGGCAGGCTCTGGCTAAAAATGTTGCCATACTTATGTTCTCCCAATAATCTCCATCTACTCTTCTTACAATACAAACAAAATTCAAACAGTTACTTTCTCTCTCTCTACATATATATATATATATATATATGTACATATATCTACACACAAACACACACACACACACACATATACACATATACATACATATATACATCCGAAAACTCACACATATGCATTGAGATGTATCATCCTGTCCCCTCAACTGGCACACCATTACCTAACTCTATAAAAAGCCAACTGGCTCACAGTAACAACTTTTTCCATTCTTCTTTTATCGTCACTTACCTTTAACATTTTACATAACAGTTTCTGCCAGTCTCTTGGAAGAAGGCTGCTAGTCAAAGTCCCCCCCCTCTCCTTTCAGGAACCAGGAAAATAATGCTTTGATTAGGCCACCCTCTGGAATATCATCCACAGAAAGGAACTGCAGTAAAACAGCCCCTTCTAACTAAACAGCTCAGCAGTGCCCATGTTTTAGAAAGAAGCTTCTGGGACATTTAAGGGAAACCAACAAATGCTTCTGTTTCCTGGACAAAGGCTAACTCCTTTCTCCTGTGATCTCCCTCTTAAGTAAACCACATCAGGTGTTAGCATACCTCTCAAATGCACCTCATTACAAAGAATGTTCTTCATTTTGAGTCTTAAAAAGACCATGTTCCTCAATACTCCACAGTGAAAGGGTCTGTCACACATTTGGTATTGAGTTCTTTTAACTGATATTCAAGGTAAATAGTACTGAATCAAATTAATTCATCAAAAGAATGTTTTATAACTATAAAGTAACACATTTAACCATCCTGTGAGCTTCCTAATTGAAACGGTTAGTAAGCTTTTAGTAAGTGTTCTACATTTTGCCCAATTGATACACATTATGAGTAGTGATGTACCACATTCTCGAGATAGGAGCTTGAGAGCTATGGGTGTTAGTAAACTAAATAAATATATATCTAAACACAGTATGTTGCTAAATTAAATAAGTTTTAGTAAACACAGTTAAGTTTCTTACATAGTACTGAAAACGGTTTCATGACAAAGTTATAAAAATCTGACACAAACTTCATTAAGCCTTGTGCTTAAAAGGACTGCATCTTCAGGAAAACAAAAACAAATTAGAGAAGATTCTTCATTGCTGATAAGTAGTATATAGATGACTTATATTCCAGAAAGATGTTGCAGTGAAACAGAAAGAGACAAAATATCAGTGTCTGAAAGTCACAGATGGGAAGCACATACTTAATGTGTTGGTGACACAAGGGTAAGCAATGCTAATGAATATTTTAGTGGAACTACAGTACAGACTACTCTGTTAAAACATTGAATTCTGACTACAACTCTCCTTCAAGCATGATAAACGATAAATGAAGAGGTACTTGATAGGACGGCTTGTTTAAAAGCAAGGTGATGAAAATACAGACTGCATTATCCTCTTCCAAAGTCACAGGTTATAGACAGATAAATTATGTGTCAGTGGGAAGAACAGTCTAAAACAAAAATACTAAATGATGAAAATAATTTTTATTAAAGTAGCAGAAATACTCTCACCTTAATAACTTCTTGTGCAATTTGCCGTGTCTTGTTAATGTCCACTGCTGTCTGAGGATCTCTCACAACAGAATGAAGTGTCCTTCCCTTACAAAAACTAATAAAAACAAACTCGTATAAATAAAATATTAATACTTCATTAAAATATATACATTTCTTATGCAAAGTTATTTAAGAAAAGGTGACCATACAGTCACATAATGGTTCATAAAACCATACCTGTGCAGCATACCCTTCTTAAAAATGGTTAATGAAGATCAGTCCTGCTTTTTCATCTTACCTGTCCACTGAACACAATTAAATATGCAAGTTGTTCTTCTCATTATGTTGTTTGTTTGACCTGTATGCATTTCCCATCATCACTAGTTCACTCTGGCATCTGTTAATAGAGGTTCTTTTTGATTGAATCTTGAATTAATAGTCTATATGTGCCACTCCAACTCAGTGAATAAGTAAAGACCCAATGGTGCCAGCCCATTTTGATTATTGTGTTGGCTGGACTGCACTCTTTCATTTCCTCTAGAGGTGAGAAGTGGAAAAACATTTTTTTTTAACCTGAGCATGTCCAGCCTTTTTGTCTATGTCCTCGGTGTAATTTAACCTTCGGTATCCTTGGTTAGTGGTATTAGTGGTCTGATGGATGTTAGCTTCTTCACCTGTTTGAGAGTTTAAAATGGGTTAATAGAATCTCAGTTAAATCATCAAATAGTACAGCCAGTTAAAAGAGGAAATCCCAGAGTCGTGATTGTTGTCCTTGGTGTTCTTTTTTTCTGTTAGATGAGTGATTCTCCAAAGTTACTGATTAACAACTGTTAGAGAGTTTTTAAAGGGTTCGGATCTGGACGTTCCCCTCACCTGCCCCTCCATTCCACCTTGCTAAAGTCATGGGGATGTGGTTTTAGTTGAAATCAGTCCTCATCTTAAAAGTTCATATTACATGATAGTATTACACTTCAATGTAAAAAAACAAAAAAAAAAATGTCAGCAATGTCATGTTAAACATAGATAAATGTTGTCATAAATCTCTTGTAGTTCTTATTACAGCTTATTTTGTTTCTAAATTTCTTCTTGTCATTCTCCATCTAGTTCTTTGTGCTTGGGAGTGTTGATGTTGTGAAATTAGAGGATTTTGACAGACCAAAGTGGGTTCGGAAATCTGCAGCTCTTCCGATCTTCTTCGGATTTGCTATTTTCTTGAGAAGTTTCAAACCAGGCCCAAAGTAATCAGTCTGAGTGATACAAAAAAGAGCTGAAGAATTCTGTACAATGTTATACTGAGTTGTGTGCCATGGGGATCTTGTTCTGTGCCTAGGGCTTTTTCATCCTAGAATGTGCAGGCTGTAAAAGAGGAGTTTGCCTGAAGTTCATGCTGTCCAAGATCCCAGGGCAATTTGAGGTTGTGGGGTTGAGACTGAATGAGTCCAGATTTCAGTAAAACCATGACCAGTACACTTCTGGAACTTTGCCATTGGGGTGGTTGAGGTCTTTCAATAAAAAAGTTTATGACTAAGTTTGCTGAGGTTAAGGATGCAGTTGATGGATTGCTTGGTGTTCATGCCTGGTGTTTTTCCCAGTATACAGTCTTATTTGCCACTCGAGTTCTTTCTTTCCGGAATGCTGTTTTCCATGCAGTTTAGTTCCTTTTGTGTACTTGATCCATAATGTGAAACAAGAAGGTCCGGTGTCCTGGTTTAACAGGAGGGTGTTTGGCCAGAAGGTTGGTCTGGGTTCCACAACTCATGCCTGCATAGCTTCATGCTGTTGTGGTATTCAGCTTGTTGACTGTCTTTACAACACAGAACACTGGGCATCTGTTGCACTGTGCTCTGTATAACACTTTATCTGTGCTGCAATTTCCATAGATTTAGCTGGAGTATTCTTTTTTGATGTTGGGACAGTAGAAGCTGTATCCACTGCTCATATATTTGCAATATGTACAGTTTAGTGGGTTGCACAGATACGTGCCTTTGTGGGTGTGGTTTTCTTTTGGGTGATCAGGACTCTCCACATAGTCTCTGATGTTCCTACTTTTATTGATTATGAACTTGGGTAGTTGTGGTAATATCCTGATGAGGACTTTGTTTGGATAAGAATGCACCAGTTGTCAAGGATAGCCTGTTTAATCTTAGGATAGTCTAAAGTGTAGGTCACGGTGATGCTGGACTTAACAGTCATTGGTACCATACCTTTGGCTAGCATCCCTAATTCATCTGTTTAGGTTGCTTGCTAGGTTATCCAGGGTAGGATCGCCTTCATTTTTGTGGTAAATAAGGGGTCCCAGAATTTGTCTGACCACTCACCTGCTGTAACCACTGGCTAGGAAGTTTTTTTTCAGTTCAATGTTGTATTTAGTGAATGTTTCCAGTTCATTAAAGCGCATAGCTACACAGAAACCTTGAGATTTGATTACATTTCATTTGATTCTGCAGCAGTGTATGCTGTTGCTGTGTAGCAGGAGGTTTACACTAGTCGGTTTTCTGTATAGGTCAATTGAAAGGACTCCTGTTGCCAGGTTGTTGCTGATTTTCAGATCTAGAAAGTTGATGGATTCTGTGATGTAACTCTTTGTAAACTTAAGGAAGTTGGTTGATCTGTTTATGTGGTTCAGACATTTGTTCAAGCTCTCAGTGTTGCTGTTCCAAATGATGACTATATCGTCAATAAATCTTAAGCAGCATTCCATTTGTTGGTAGAATCGGGAGTTGTAAATAACCTCTTTTTTCCATTTCCCAAGGGATATATTTGCTTGATTCAGGACCACAGATGCTCCCATTGTGATCTCTGTCATCTGTCGGAAGTAATTTCCTTCATATTGGAAGTAGTTCTTACTTAGTAAGAGTCTCAGGAGCCTAGTGATTACTTCTGTTTCACCAGGCAGAGCCTCCCATTCTTTGGCTAAAGCTTCAATTTTTGCTGAAATGCAGTAAACATGTAGGAGTACTGTGTATATGGCATCAATGTATATGATGACTAGGATGGATTCTTTTTTGATTTTGATATTTCTAATTTTCCTGAGGAAGTCCATTGAGCTCAATATAAAAGATCTGTATTTTTTCCACTAGCAGTTTTATCTGTACCTCCAAATAAATGGAAATGGGTTCTGTGATACAGCCACCACTGGCTTCAACTGGTCTGTAAGGGGGCTCCTCTATATTTTTGTGCAGCTTTGTGGTACTGAAAAAGATGGGGAGTTTCGGCTAGGTCACTGTTAGGAAGTCATGTAGGTTGTTCCCAATCAGAATTTAAAAGCAAAATACGCTTTAATAAGGACTAGCAGAGACTTACTGCTTACATATTTTTTGGGTTTTTTTTTTACATTGAAATGTAATGTTGTCATGTAATACGAGCTTTTAGAATCAGGACTATGATCCCACCGAAACCACACTACCAATGACATCAGCAAGCTGGACTGAACCTGACACACCTACTGGGAGGAGCAGGTGAGAATAATGCCCAGATCCAAAACCCTTAAATACTCTGTCTAGCACCTGCTAATCAGTAAGTTTGAAGCAGAACTCTGCTCCCTGAAATAAATACTGTGGACTACAAACACAACAATGTCATCAACTGGCTGCACTACCTGATGATTTGACTGAGATTCTACTAACCCATTTCAAACTCCCAAACAGGTAAAGAAGCTAACATCCAGCAAACCATCAACACTACTAACAAAGGATCCCGAATGTTAAGGTACACCAAAGGCACAGACAAAAAGGCTGGACACGCTCAGTTAAAAAAAATGCTTTTCTACTTTATCACATTGACACTGATGGGAACACATATGTATTAAGCTGTCAATTGGACTTCTGCCTCTTCTGTGCATATCTTGTTTTTTTTTTCTTTTGTAAGACTGAGTACCTGTGCAGTTGCATTTGTTGTATATTAACATATTTGCTCCTATAGAACAGATTTTAAAGAATTGTACTGTAGCAAACTTTGTTTCATTTCTACATTCTGAAAACAAAACCTTTCTCTGCAAAAAAACAAACAAAAAAAAAAGACTTGTATAACACATGCCACTGCAGCGAGTACAGTTTATGAGAAAATGTACTTTTTTTAGCTTCTGCCTCTGGAAAATGAATAGTATATTTTTGCATAGCTTACAAGTCACGTGGTACACTATAGCAATGCTATAAGAACAATACAACAGTTCACTCCATTCTGGAAAACTCAGATACTATATTATCTGATAGAATCTGTGATCACACAGGGTGAAAGGTAAAAAAAAAACAAAAAAAAAAAAAAAAAAACAGAAGACATTATTAAAAAACAAAACTACAGCTTGTGTAAATGCCGTTTAAGTTTTTGTTATTATATTAAAGCTTTACCGAACATAAATGTGCCCTTTAACTCTATAGAATTCTAAGGATCAAGTCCAAGGTACCAAGTAGTCAAAACCAGCCAGGAGAGTCCATAAACAGATTTTAAGAATGAATAAAACACATGAACGCAGCCACATAAAACATAGCGTTTTCGTTTTAAAACTTCATCGGATGTGGATCCAACAGTCAAACTCAGAGTTATATAGCATTCTAACAAGCAAATGACCAATACAAAAAGACAAATTGTTAAGACATCATTATCATAAAACTCATGAATATTCATCACAAACCATGTTAAAAGAACAAAAAGACTTCTTAAAATCAACTTAAAAAATTGATAATTTTTAAATGTATTTTAGCATTTGTAAGCTGATTTTAAGAAGACTTTTTGTTCTTTTAACATGGTTTGTGATGAAAATTCATGAGTTTTATGATAATGATGTCTTAACAATTTGTCTTTTTGTATTGGTCAGTTGTTTGTTAGGATGCTATATAACTCTGAGTTTGACAGAAGCTGTTTTAGTACTAGGGAAAACCCATTCTGGAGTTTTGGGGTTTCATGGGGTGACTCAACAACAAACCCTAGTCTGCACTTGTCTGCAAACTTTGTTAACTAGAGGGCTTAGCTCTCTTTTTTGAGATATGAAAAATAAATAAAAAATGAGAAGTCCCCCCACTGAGGCCTGAGGGACACTGCTTGCCATTTTCATACTGTTTGATGAGGACACACAACTCACACTGTGTGGGTTCTGTGTTTCAGCTAGTTTGCTATCCATCTTACCATACAGAAGTTGATCTATAAAGCATTTAGCTTGTGCATGATTCAAGCATAAGGGAATGTGTTGAAGATCTTGGCAAGATCAAGGCATACCACACTGCACCTAATAATAATGACCCTTTTTCTTGAAAGGAGGATTTGCATTTGAATCAAAATCATCCTCCAGTCTGTCAGAACATTTCAAACTACTTAGGAAAATAAATTTATTAGAGAAACATGTTGATGGGACTTCCAAGATGGATGTACATTGAAAAATAGGTTAATTATAGTTCTCCCTTTGAAACTGCTAAAAAAATCCAGTAAAAGTTATCAAACTGAGTTAAATTCAGTTCATTGACAGTAACCCACTGCCCAAATGTCAGCAAAGACCTTAATATGTCTGTCTATCTTTATTAAATCAAGCAACTCTTCTCTTAGATCATTTTCTTCTAAATGGAGAGCACATTCTTTGTTCTCCATTTTCTGTGGGCATTCTACGGAGAGTTCCAGAGCTTATTTTGCCACATTCTCTTCAGTTTCATCCTGTGTCATCCATTGTTCTTTCATATGGGAGATCACTGGCCTATCATTCCACAACACTGACTGCGTAAGAGTTGCTACAGTTTCCTGTTCCTTCCCCTTGCTGTGCAACTCCATCTGAACTTTTGTACTGGTTTCCTATGTAAGGATAAGTATCTTCATATGGCAACTGATCAGATATTTCCTGCTCCATTGGTTTCTACTTAATTCGGGGATTCATTGCTCTATTCTCCTGTGACGTTATCAGAATTAAATTTTCACCACTAAATCCTTTTACTTCGCAGGTTATTAGGGTTGCCAACCTTCCGTTTCTTCTAGACTAGCCGGAAATCAAACTGATTCTCCGGTTGTCCGGAAAACATTGTACAAACTCCGATATTCTGTTTCAAAAAGGAAACAGACTATCAGAGTTTGTAAATCGGCTGATCTACTATGCTTTTTTTTTTTTTTTTTTTACAGAAAAGCATAGTAAATCAGCCAAAAGCAGGCAGCAGGAATAGAAAAAGAGGGCATTCCTTGCCGAGTGATGTCACTGTGACATCACAAAATGGGAAGAATGTGGGTGGGGAGGTGTGGGATGGGCGGGGTTACTGATGATGCGAAGGGTGTGGCTTTACTCCGGTTTTAGCCACGATGAAAGGTGGCAACCCTACAGGTTATCCATAACCTCAGTTTCTACTTCTTTAGGTTTTCCATTACTAATCCTCTTTTCTACTTTTCCTCTTTGTTTTCTTATTTTTTGTATTGTAATTTTTTTCATATCCTGATGCCTTTGCCTGCAGTTCTCTTCAAATGTCTTTGCTGCTGCTCTTTTTGCATTGATTATTTTTGCTTGGTTCTTTGAATAATTATTGCACTATATTAAATGTATTTATCTCCTCTTTCACTGTATATGTACATACAGTGGATATAAAAAGTGTACACACCCCTGTTAAAATGCCAGTTTTTTGTGATATACAAAAATGAGACCACAATAAATCATTTAAAAACTTTTCCCACCTTTAATGTGACCTATAACCTGTACAATTCAATTGAAAAACAAAAAAAATCTGTTAGGTGAAAAACATAAAAAGTAAAAAAAAGTAAAATAAGCTGGTTGCATAAATGTACACAGCCTTAAAATAATACTTTGTTGAAGCACCTTTTGATTTAATTACAGCATTTCCCTAGTGATGTGGACATCCTCCAACAGGGTCTCACTCAAACAAATGACTGGTCCCAGAAACATGGCTTCAAACTGAATGCCAAAAAATGCATCATCATCCCCTTTGGGGAGAGTGATGTCCCCACAATGTATCACATTAATAACAAGGTCCTAAACAAGCAATCAATTGTAAGGGACTTGGACGCCTAGGTTGATAGCAAACTGATTTTTGACCAACATATTGCCTTCATTGCATCCCACACCTCCCCACCCACATTCTTCCCATTTTGTGATGTCACAATGACATCACTCGGCAAGCTTTGTACATGGCACTACTCATTAAGTAAGGGCATCTCATCCAGGGACAAGGAGGTCACAACATCTCTGTATTCTTCCCTTATAAGACCCATTATTAAGTAGAATGCCCCTTTTGGCATGCACCTCACAAAACACATGCAGTAGCTGGACAGACCACAGAGGCTCCTCATCAGGAGAATCCAGAGCCTTAAGCATCTACCCTACACAGATAGGCTAAAGGCCCTGTTCTTCTACTCAGTCTCATACAGACTCCTGAGAGGTGACCTCTGTCTGGCATACAAAGCAATCTCAGACCCCGCCTTGATGGGACTGCTGCATATCCGCAAGTCATGTTCCACTCGAATAACACACATGCAAGACCTCAACGTGGTCTGTGACATCAATGGGACTTGTTGGCAGGAAAGATGCGTGTCCCGGAGACTCCCCCCTTCTGTGGAATAGACTCCAAGTCAAGCAGAATATCTCATTGGCCCTTTTTAGGCACAACCTGGCTAACTGGATGGGGAACAGAAAATACATCTCTGGGATTCCACCTGTGTCCCTGCTGGACAGGGTGCTGACTTGTCGGAACATAGGCTAAATTCTTGGCTAGGCTCGTAAGGGCCTCAGGGCCAATAGCCTAGTAACTTCCTATGATCTTATGAAAAAAGGTAGATTTTTGTTGTTTTCCAAAGTTTGAGTTTTCAGAAAGTCAATCATATGGTCTCGACCATATGAATTTCATCTTTCAAAGTATACAGGTCATCATTCAGTTTTAGCATACAAGCTTTTGCATAATTTCTGAATATTGATGTTTGCGAAGTTGCTTCCGGCTTCAATCTTATGGAGAATGTGAATGCTTTGTGGCATTACTCTGAACTGGCCAAATGTTTGCAGAATGTCCAGATCTTTGACTCATATTTTAGTCTGTTCCTCTTGAAATTTGCGGTTTTCTGGCAAATCACTGATGATTTAAGTCACTAATTAATGATATACAGCTGTGTTTCTGACTTCATATCCTTAGGAAAATGCATGCTACTGCAAAAATCTG
Source organism: Protopterus annectens (assembly GCF_019279795.1). Classification (NCBI taxonomy): domain Eukaryota; kingdom Metazoa; phylum Chordata; order Ceratodontiformes; family Protopteridae; genus Protopterus; species Protopterus annectens. The sequence continues at coordinate 895,820,817 of NC_056747.1, read as the reverse complement.
TTACTGTTGCAACTTTCTAAATTTATAAGAACAATATTTAAGATATATCCCTGTTTTTGTGCCCTTGCCCTCCAATTATTTTAGGCTTTGTCCAGATTTATTATGCTAACAGGTTGAGAGTTATGATTTGTGGTCTGATTTGACAGTAGAGTAAGTTACAGTTGATGGGGAGCAAAGCTGCCTCATACTGGTAATGACCAAATCTCATCACTTTTTTCATCTTCTGGTTTAAATTCACCTCTCCTTAACCATTCCTGCATCAGATCCTGATCAACAGGTTGTTCCAGGAGTTTTCTGTACTTGCAACTATATAAATATATGCCTTTTCCACATTTCTTGCCTTCTCATCTGATCCTTCTCCTTATAGTCTTTCTTTTATTTTATAGGACATTCAGTTGCTACCTGATTTTTGTCTACATCTGGTTTGATTTACATTCCTGCTTGACACGGATATGCTTCTGCTAAACTAAGCAGGGATCTTAGACTTGTTCTCCTCATGTTTTTAAAACATTTACTATGTTTGGATCATGTGAGGTTAGCAGATACATGTGGAGTTCTATGATTGCAGATTAATACATGTAATCAATTTTGAGGAGACCCATACATCCTTCAGAATGAGAAATATATATTCTTGGCATATACTGATTCTACAAGCAAATAACAAACCAGATGAAGAAAGACCAGATCTGAAGAAGTCCTACCAGTGGGTAGGATGAAAAGTGCTTTATTTCATTAAAACCTCTCATTGCTGGTTGCACCTGTGTCTTTCTGTGGTCTTTCTTCATCTGGTATATACTGATTGTTATATATCATTTGATAAGGATGACACATTTTTCTTATTTTCCTGTCTAACTGATCCAATGCCTTTTCGGGCCAGTCAATCACCTAAAACTGTAAGTTAGAACAGGAAGAGCAAATTGTTGAACAGCTTGGACTCTGTTCCTAGACAACAGGGCTGTTTTCAGTATTAAATTTAATCTTTTAAAATATTCTTTACTAAGCTTTGTTTGCATCTGTTCATGCTTTATTGTCAATCCTTCATCAACCCCCAAATATTTATGCATTCCCTCCTGCTCAACTTCCTTTACATCACATTCCTGTACTTTCTTAGTGCTGCAGCTTTCTTGCTTTAAATGTTGCTTTTGCCCATTTAACAAGACCAAATTGCATTCTTGTATCATGTGAGAAAGCTTTGACCACTTGTAGTTGTGCTCTCTGTTCCTCATCTGATAAATTATAAAATTTTAAATCATCCACAAAAAGAAGACGAGAAGTCTTTTCACTGTTGTTTTCTGGGAGCAAATTGTAACCATGACCTAATCTGTTAAGTAGACAGCTTAATGGGTTAAGGGCAAGACAAAACAGCAGTGGTGACACAGAGTCACCTTGGAATATCCCCAATTTGAATTTTTATCCCTGGGATAGTAATTTGTCCTTTATCATGGCTTAACTGCAGAGTGGTTTGCCACTGTTTCATAATCACTGTAATGCAACTGATCCATGTAGGATGTATCTTATATACCTGTAAGCACTCCTTTATACATGACTGTGGGAAGCTGTCAAATGCTTTTTTGTAATCTATCCATGCCATACTTAGATTCTTTCCCATTTTACAATTCTCCAACAGTACTTTATTTAAAACAAACGATGCTCTGTTCTTTATGACTTTCTTGTATTAGCCTTTTGTTATATTGCCACAATCGAGTTTTCTTCTATATGACTATAAAATCTGTTGACAAACAATTTATACATCATCAGAAGGCAAGTTATTGGTCTATAATTTTTAGGATGACTTGCAGGTTCACTCTGAAGGAGGAGTATCATTTTTCCTGTTAACAAGTTTGGTGTCTGGGATATGCATATAAATAGTTCTAAAGGCTAAATCTTTGTTTAAAGATGTTAATACTTTTATCCAGAAATTAGGTACTGCATCTGGGCCTGAGAATTTTCCAGTTAATAGCTTTTCTTATAGATTCATAGAGTGTTACTAGGCTAATGACCCAAGTGGCCTTTCTAAGCCTAGCCAAGTTTTCCCAAAAGAATAATGATGTCCTGCATCCAAAAAGGACATTGAGGGCCAGGCATTTATAAGATACCTCTGTCCATAAGGGACATGGGTGGCAGGCCCAGTGTAAATTTCCTATTCCCCATCCACTTGTCTTGATTGTGCTTAAGCTAGGCAACAGACATACTCAGGTTCACATGCAGTTCCATAAGTGGGGCAGTCTCATAGGAGGTTACCAGGCTATTGGCCCTGAGGCCCTTACAAGCCTAGCAAAGAGTTTATCCCCAAAAATTAACCTCAGTCAGCACCTGTCGCCCCTGACAGTGAGGGACACAGGTGGAACCCCTGGGACAAATTTGTGGTTTCCCATCCACTCATCAAGGTTGCACTTGAAGAGGGTTAGCGAGGTGTTGTGTTTGACGTGTATGGAAAGTCTATTCCAGGGACAGGGCAGCCTCTGGGAGACAAACCTGTCTCTCTAGCAGGTTTTGTTGATGTCATACATTAGATTCAAGCCTTTTGAGTGGGTAATGCGTGAGGAGTTAGATTTAAAGTTATGGAGCATCTTTAGTAAGGCAGGGACCGAGATTGCCTTGTAGGTGAGACACAGATCACCACTGAGCAGTTTGTACAATACTGAGTAGAGTGATAGTGAGATGAGCCTGTCTGCATAGGACAGGTGCTGGAGGCCATTGATTCTCTTTTGTGAGTTATTTCAGTGGCCTTTCCAGTTGGTGCAGATGTTTGGAGAGGTACATCCCAAACAGAGTGTTATACTCAATTATTGATCTAATGAGGGAGGAGTACAGAGAAGTAATAACCTCCTTTTTTCTGTATGCAATCCCTTTACTTATGAGATAAATCAAGTAAAAGTCTTTTCTGACCACTGCCACTACATGATGGTCGAATGTGAGGTTATCAACCTGAGTGCCCAGGTCTCTCACCACAGGTCATGTGCTTAGGGGGTTGCCATTGATGTGGTAATTAGTAGGGGACGTGTTTTTGGCGAATGGTATGATGACACTTTTTTACATTTAGCTTGAGGCCATGACTTTGGCACTAGTTATTAGTTGCTGTGAGACCCTCTTGCAGTATGTTAGCATCAACTGTGGAGTCAATGACAGCACCCAACTTAACAGTCTTCCACAAATATGAATAAAGCAGATTTTTACACCTTGTATTCTTTTATTCATAATTTTGTTTCAGTTTCTCTGGCTGTTACTTCATCCCATTTCATATCCTGTACATTTTAACTTCTTACTATTTTACTTCTTCTATCCATTCAGCATCCACAGGGTCTTCATAGATATTTGTCCAAAACGTGTTTACTTCTTTTTTTGGTGGTGTTTCTATTCCTTTTGGCTTGTTTCCCAATTCTCTGTAAAACTTTTTGGGCTATTAATGAATTGTTTAGTTTATACTTTTCCTTTATATTTATCAACATATCTTCTAAGTTTTTTGCAAGTGCTGATATCTTTAGTTTATTATTTTCAATAGTGTACGATAGACCCTGATCTGTTCTGATTCTGCACACTGTTTTTATCACATCTACCTTTATAAGTATTTTTGTTGATCTGTTCACTCTTCTGTACTCTTCTAAAAGTGACACTTCTTGTCTTAACTGTTTTACAGTTTTTTCTCTTTTCAGCACTTCCATGATGGCATTTAATTTCTTCCATTCCTTTCCCTTACTGCCCTGTGTTTTTGTGGTAAGACTATCTGTTGTTAATTTAGCAGCACATTAATATAGCCTATTTACTACTGTTATATTACACAAATGTTGTCAAAAGATTTAATTACTGTGTTGCTGTGTCTTTCAGTTTTAGGGGTTAGGGGTCGCCATAGCGGAACTCTGGTCCGCTAATGATTGGCAGCAGATTTTTACGTGCCGAGTTGCCAGCCCTGACGCACAACCTTCAACGAAGGTACGCCCATTCACGCATGTCTCCACACAGAATTTGTTTAAGTAGACTTCAGATATTTGGGTTTTTGTTGACATTCTGCAATCTTTTTGCTTTGATCTTAATATGTCTATCCATCTGTATTAAATCAAGCCACTCTAGTCTTAGATCATTTTCTTCTAAACTGAGAGCGCATTCTTTGTTCTCAGTTTGTTGCAGGCATTCTACAGAAAGTTCCTGAACATTTTCATGTGACATATTCTCTTTATCTGCATCATCTGTTGCTCTTTTGCATGGGAATTCACTTATCTTTCACTACACAACATTGACTGTGTCAGATTTGCCAATGTTTCTTGCTCCTTCCCATGCTGTGTAACTCAAGCTGACCTTTTGTGCTCATTTCCTACTGAGGGTTGCAGAGAATCTTCATGCAGCAAGTGATCATATGCTTCCTGTTTCGCCTTCATTTGTTTGACTCATTGTTCCATCATGCCGTGAGATAACCACTGTAGGATTTTCCACACTAAATCATTCAGTTTGCAGGTAATCCATAACTTCAGTTTCTATTTCTTTAACTTCCCCATTGCTAACCCTCTTTCCCCCTTTCTTTTCTTATTTTCCTGTTGTAAAAGCTTCTATATCCGGATGCCTTTGCCTGTATTTCTCTGCAAATATCTTTGGTGCCGCTTTTTTGTATTGATTTGTTTTGCTTTCTCCTTTGCATAAATATTGCATCATATTACATTTATTTTACTATCCCATACACACATATCTTCCTGAAATATCTCCCACTCTTCCTGTTTTCCTTACTTTTGGGGGCTAATTGTTGCATCATGCTGTGACATAACTTGTGTTGGACTTTCTACACTAAATCCTTCACTTTCCAAGTGCAGTATTCCATAACTTCAGCTTCTGTTTGTTTAACTTCTACTTTACCAATCTTCTGATTTACATTTCCCGTTTGTGGTCCTACATTTTGTGTTGAGAAAGTTTCCAAACCTGGATGCCTTTGCCTGTATTTTGCTGCAAATATCTTTTGAACTGCTTTTTGTATTAATTACTTTGGCTTTCTCCTTTGCATAAATATTGCATCATTATCAGATCTCTCTCTTTCCCATGTCCATGTTAATTTTTGTATGCCTTTCAAAAATCTCTCGTTTTTTTGCTTTATATTTTTTGCACTTCCTCGGTTGATTCTTTTTTTCAAACGGCCCAAAGTTTCTTTGTATATATAATGGTTTTCATGGATCTGTTCTATTAATGAACACAAAATACATTTGAAGGTTTTGACAGTTTTTCTTGTGTAACTATTTTTCTTTCCTCTAATTTCTCTCAATTTTTTGAATATCTTCTATCTGGAAATTCTGGGCTTCTTGTATAATAGTAACACATAATTTCTTTCTTATCCTCAGCAGTCTACTCTATCACCTTTATGGCTCTCTTCTTGCCTAGCAGTTTCTGTGGACTACTACTTCCTTTTACAATGGAGGGGGTATCCTCCCCCTCAGCCTGGCCTAACTCAGTTGTTGGAATGCTTGTGTCTTGAAGATTCTACACTGTCATTTTTTCCAGTCGTGGAGCCAGTGCACACGAGGATCTGGCACTTTTTAATCCTAGGACTTTTGTACCCAGTTGTCTTTTTTTTTATTTTTAACCTACTTCTGTCCACGTATACAATGCTATATAAAATACATTGTATACATCAATGTCATACCTAGTAAAGAATAGCTTATTTAAAGAGAAGCTCATTGCTAACAAGTATCCTACCTTTTCATACTTTCCACTATAGCTGTTTTTGGTTATTATGTGGTGCTGCGGTAACATTGTCGCCTCACAGTTAGACGTTGCCTGTTCGATTCTCAGTTAGAGCGTCTTCTGTGTGGCGACATGCATGAACGGGCGTTCCTTCGTTGAAGGTTGTGCGTTACGCCCGGCAAGCTAGCACGTAAAACTCTACTGCCAATCATTAGCGGACCGGAGTTCCGCTGTGGCAACCCCTAACTGGGATAAGCCGAAAGACACAAACAAACAATATGTATTTCTGGATCCCAACATGTTCTGGTTCACAAATTTCTGAGGAAAGCAATTTCATGCATCTTTGAATCACTAGAAGAAATCCTCACAGAGGTTACCAGGATAATGGCCATAGAGCCTTTTTAAGCCTAGCCATTTGTGCCCCAATTTTCATAACTGTCAATGCTCAAGGCCTAGAATGACTTTGGTGTATGCCTGTACCTTAGAGCATCTGCAAACTGCTGCTGTCCATAAAGGCCACAAGTGACAAGCAGGGGTGAATTTATGATTTCTCATCCATTGGTCCAAATATCATTCGAATAGGCTTGAAGAAGAATCCTCTTTCACATAAATGTGGAGTCTGTTCCAGAGAAAGGGTAGTCTCTCAACCACACACCTGTTCCTCCAACATGTTCTGCTCATGTCACAAACAAGGTTTAGATCCTTACATCGGGTAATTCTTGTGCTGTTTGTTTTGTGAATGTGTAGCAGATCCATCAGGGATGGATCAGAGAATGCCTTGTAGGTTAGGCATAGATCACCCCCCCTCCCCAGTAGTTTGTAGTAAACTGACTACAGGGATAAGGCTTTGAGATAGTCCACACAGGACATGTTATTTACACCCTGTATACTTTTAATGAGGAATCTCTGTAGCCGCTATAGTTGTTGCAAATGCCTGGTCAGGTGCACGCAGAAGAGTACACTGTACTAAATTACTGGTCTAATGAGGGCTGAGCATAGTGGGACTATGATCTCTTTAGATCTGGATGCCATGCCATACTTTATAACTTGCACCACATAGAATGATGTTTTGACCACCGTAGACACATGGTAATCAAAGTTCAGGTTACTATCAGCCTGAGTCAAGTCCCTTGCACTGGGTCTTCTTCTCTTGGGAGAGTGTTATTAATGTTGTAATTTGCAGGGGTGGTCATTTTCCCAAAAGGTATAAAAATGCATGTTTTTGTATTGAGTTTTAGGCTATGGTTCTGGCACCAGTTAATTGGCTCTCAGACCCTCCTCAAGGACATTTACTTCTTTGGAGGAAAAAATCAATGCACCCACCTTGCAGTCATTAGCAAGTTTGGTCATCCAAAGACCCTCCATATTTGCTATGACTTCAGAGAAGTATATTCCAAACAGGTGAGGTCCAAGTTCTGAGCCCTGCTGAATATCACTAGTAGCAGGCCTGTTGGAAGTGGATTCCCCCACCCTAACTTTGTGTGTCCTATCTGTGAGCCATTTGACTGAGGCAAAAATCTGGACATTCTGCGAACATCTGGGCAGTTGAGAGGTATGGTCTGACATTCTTTCAGAAAGTGGTATAATTCTTTATTCTATTTACAATTTTCTGTTTGTGCCTTGCACCATGGAGCTCAGGTTGCGAATCAAAAGGGTCTGTCAGCCAACTACTTGCATAGTTATCAAGTTGCAATTAATAAGTAAACAAACAGCTGAATAAATAATGGAAATAAAGTAAATGATTTCAGACAGTGGTTAAGTTTAATTCATGGTACCTTGGAAAGTACAGCACACATGTATTTGCTGTTTTCATTACTTATTTAAATACACAATTAAATGTTTGTTTACAGGTACCGTGTTATGTGTGTATATAGTTGGTAGTCTTACAGGACATAAAACATAGTGGGGGGTATTCAGAAAGGAAAAATAGCATAGTGCAGTAAATGCTGTCATGCAAGGCATGTACAATTCAGAGATATCTGTAGCACAATCATGGTAGTATGAAAATTAGTGTTGTAAGTAGTATATACTAATGACCATATAAAAACATTCAAATAAGACTAATTATAGAAATACATTCATCAATAAACTGATGTTTTTGTCTGCATATATATTCTATATGCAGCACAGACATTTGTAAGATACTTGGTAATTATTACGTTGATAAGCTCTTATACTAGGCATGCAGTTCAAAAGACCATTGAGAAGCATAGCTAGCTAAGCCCGAGCACTGTCGAGTGAGTTATGCTCCATGGACAAGAAACACCATGCTATATACCCTAAAGAGGATTTAAAATTTCCTGGCTATTCATCCAGAATACTACTGAATACAGACCATATGTAGTACTGCTTGACATTCATGGCAAGTTTATTCAGTAAGTACAGGATTCCTTGGGATAGAAATCTGTTGTGCCAGCCATGTTCTATTTCTGCGTCTATAAAAGATTACAGTCTTTGTTGTCAGTGTTCATGGTGATGTGTGTTTTACATAGCTGTAAGAGGTCAAGCAGGGTGGAAAGGCTCACCCAGACTCTACTACACTTTGCTGTGAGGGAAAGGTTAGTTTGCTTTTTATTTGTTGTATTACTTTATTGTCGTTTTCTATTTTGAATACTGTGATTTGTTTTATTTACCTAGTGTTTTACTTGTATTCTGCTTTTAACTGCATATTAAAAGTTGAAAAGAGACCACAGCTCTGTCTCTTGTGAGTCAGGCAGAATTTTTTTTTCCCCACCCGGTTACTGTAGTGTTCTTAAACACCACTGTCTTTCTAGTTGCCATCCCCTTATGTTAATTTGACCATATATCTCATTTCCTCTCTGGCTTCTGTAAGTAGGCACAAAATTATCATTTTGTGAAATCACTCCCCTTCAACTAATTAAATTTATTGGCCATCCTACTGTATTCCATAGTACCAGAATACAAAAGTGACCACCCCCCTTTCAATCTCGCTGTTTTTAAAATAGTGACTTTCCACTAAAACTTACCATTTTAGACAGGTAAAACTTAAGTTACCTACTTTCACATCTAACTCCTCTAGTACACACTGCAGTGTTTAGGATAAACCATTTTTTTCATCTTACCTTTAAGCATCCCTGGGACTAGCACTTGCTTTAAAACCTGCTGGAAAGCACTAGGAACTCTTAAACTGATACAAGCACTCAACTCTCCTTGTTAATAAGGAGAAATTAATCATAGGCACTAAACAGCCTATAACTGCAAAGTACCTTGCTAAGGTACCTTAAAAAAAAAAAAACACCAAACCAGGCATGTCCAAGGGTCAGCTTCCGGTGCTTTCTCCTGTCCACCTAGTGAATCTAGCCATACTGGGGCAATGCAGCAATTGCCTCATGTACACAGACACAGAGAGATGCACTTACATAGCCAAACTGGAAGCAAAGCTCTCTCCACCCAAGATTGTGCTAGACAGTCAAGATTGGAAGGTTAACACCTGCACTACACCTCAAGCAGCATGTAGCCCTTCCAAACCCACACCACCAACACGAACACATAGCAACACTAAACCCACATATGTAGAGGCCCTTAACAGTAACCTGGCCAAGGAAGAAGGACCTCCGAAGCTGAAACGCAAACAAACACCAGTCACAACCAAAGTGTCACATAGCTCACAACACCAGTGTGCTACCTAACAACAGCCCCTAAGGCAGGAAAACGTACCCAACACTTTAGTCATAGGTGACTCTATAGTCAGGCACACTGATGTCCCACTCACCAGGTTGAACAAGGAGAAAATTACAGTCAGCTGCCTGTTCTGTGCCAGGATTCGGCACATAACACATGCACTCAAGTCACTCCACAACAAGTACAAATATGACTCTGTCCTTGTCTATGTTGGAGTGAATGACTTGAGACGTACCTCCCTGGACTATATGAAAAGAGACATGGAAGAGCTCTCGGATCAAGTGGCCCAGGCAGGTATGACCCTAGCCCTGAGTAGAGCATCTTGCCTTCACCCAGAATGATACCACAGTATAAGGACAAAATGATTGACTTCAACAACTGGCTAAGCTTCTGGTGTCATTCAAAGGGGATCCAGTATCTGTCTGCCTGGGATGAAATGATTGGCAGACCACAATGTTTTGCCAGAGATGGTCTGCACCTGTCGCCCATGGGATTCAGGTTACTGGCTAAGGCTTTTGCCATCCTTACAGTGCCTTTTTTAGGCAAAGTTCAAAGGACAAAACCACCACTGTAACAGGTACAAGCATGCAAAATCTGAAGGGAATGCTACTCAATGCTAGAAGTCTAACCTCAAAATGCACTCTCTCGAGGCACTCCTATAAATGGAGAACATCGAAATCTGTGCAGTAACTGAGACCTGATTCAAGGCTCCAGAGAGCATCCCTGCAATACCAGGCTACAACTCTTATCACACTTTTCGGCCACCAAACCAGGACCGAAACACTAAAGGTGCAGAAAAAAACTGTTGCAGAAAAGAGAAAAATCCCAGGATGCAAAAAACTCCCTTACCAGCTTCAGTAAGAAGCTGAGAGCCATCATAAAATCCTCCAAAGCTACTTACGAAAATAAAATTGCCAAACATTCCAAAGACAACCACAAGGCATTCTATAGCTATGTCAATAATCTAAATGGCAATGCTCATATCTGCTCTGTGCTACAACAGAATGGCATTAAATATACTGATCCCAAGGATATTTCCAATATCCTGGCAGACTGATTCAGTGCAAATTTCACCCCCCTCTCACCCCTAAAAGGGCCCATCTCAATACTGAAAGATTGCCAAATTCTGGTAATTATGGCCACACAGGTAAAAAACGCACTCTACAAAGCTAAGAATACACCATCCATGGGACCAGATGACATCCCAGGCTGTGTACTACATAAACTACAGAATGAACTGGCACCTCACTTAAGTGTTATGTTTAATCATAGCCTCACCTCAGGCTTCGTGCCCACTGAGTGGAGCACAGCTACAGTTATCCCACTCCACAAGGGGGGATCCACCTTGGATCCCGGGAACTACTGCCCCATCAGACTGATGAGCCTGATCTGCAAGGCCATGGAACGTATTACGGAAATTATAAACAAAGACATTGGCTACCTTCAAAGACAGGACCCCATGCAGTTTGGGTTCGTGAAGGGACGATCTTGTCTCCTGAACCTGATGACATCTTCGAATCAGTCTCCAGAGCCATGGACAAGGGTAAGGTGGCCCACACAGCCTATCTGGACATCGCTAAGGCCTTCTGCACCATCCCCCACTCTGGAATCACAGATAAACTTACTAAGATGGGCATTAATCCTTACGTCACTCGATGGGTTGCCAACTGGATTACTGACAGAACCCAGACTGTAAAAGTAGCCGACTCCAAATCTAGCTCCACACAAGTGGAGTACCTCAGGGTTCAGTCCTGGGACCGCTCTTGTTTGGCATCTACTTCTCTGAAGTACAGGCCAACACTAAGGGACTCTGGCTAACAAAGTTCGCAGATGACTGCAAACTGGGAGCCATTACTGAATCCCCAAATGATGTGGATATTCTACAAAAGGGCCTTACAGAAACAGATACTTGGTGCCACAGCTGTGGCTCAAGCTTAATGCCAAGAAATGTATAGTTATCCCCTTTGTGAAAAACCATGTACCCATGAATTACCAAATAGGTGGCAGTACACTAAACACTGAAAGTGTGATAAGAGACTTAGGGACACAGGTGGACAGTGGTCTCACCTTTGATAACCATGCCGCCACAACAGTCAGGAAATCCTTCTATGTGGCACACCTCATCACTAAGGGCTTTTCATCCAGAAAAAAGGAGGTAACTGTCCCACTGTACTCATCCCTCATTACAGCCATTATAGAGTACAATGCCCCATTTGGTATGTACCTCTCAAGACATCTACAACAACTGGAAAGGCCGCAGAAATATCTCACTAAAAGAATCACAGGCCTAAAGCAGATGCCCTATGCTGACCATTTAAAAAAACTCCACCTATACCCTGTCGCATATCATCTACTCTGAAGCGATCTCTGCTTAACATACAAGGCCAAGTCAAACTCAGAGCTGTTGGACATGCTACACTTAAAGAAATCCCAATCCCTCAGAGACACATGCTCCAGGGATCTAAACCTTGTCATCACAATGAACAAAACATGCTGGAGGGATAGGCTCCTGACCCAGAGACTCCCCATACTCTGGAATAGACTGCCCATACATGTCAAGCAGAGCACCTCCTTGGCTGTCTTCAAAAGGAACCTTGACGATTGGATGGGAGATAAGAAATTCACCCAGGGGATCACATCAGTCACCCTGCTAGACAGGGGTCCAGAGAAGTAAATATTGTGGGAAGAAATATCCAGGGAATTGTTATGGCTAGGCTTGTATAGGCCCTAGGGCCAATAGCCTAGCAGCAACCTATGAACCTATTTCCATCTTGATAAGGGGGTAATCTAATCAACACAGCCATCTCAGTCACAAAAGAGGCAAGTTTGAGAAAAATTCTGAGAATTCCGATATTAACCAGGAAGTATTCCACTAAAACAATTACGCACACTGCATACAAAGGTTTAATAAAATACACGCATTAACATTTATCCAGCATATACAAATTTGACAGACATTCAAGAATGCCAAGAAATGCAGGTCTGTGATTTTACAACCACGTGATTATAAACTTAAGACTACATATTGCATGCATACTTATGCATATAAATGGGAAAAGATGGGGAAATATAGAGACTGCATTTTCCTCAACTTTCAAATGGTAACCAGCGTAACTCTACTGCAGTCAAATATTAAGGAAAGGAGTAAAAGCTCCAAAAATTTTACCCCAATGCAGGGAAGAAAAAAGAAAATAAATTCAGCTGGATGGAATCAGTATTATACAGTTACTGTGTGATTCCTAAAAAGTGTCAGCTAATGGGAAATACTTTTAGTACAATAACAAGCTTCAATTTCAAAGGTGTCTGACATTTTTATTAAAACGTTACAAGATTATATTCTTCTAAAACATTAGGACATTTGCAACTCAATGGGATTGTTTCTAAGATGCAATGCTGTCTTGTGAAATGAGGGAAACTGATTATAAATGTATGTCTGCATGAGTACATGCACTAATAAACAACACTATTGCTGACCATATAAAAATAATTTCCAGGGAAGGAAAAAAAAAGCATGTAGCAACAAGAATTAATCAAAAACAAACAAAAGAAAATACAATTGCTTAGGTTGGGGTAGTCATTTGACTAGGTTTTACAAAAACAAGCACATACTAAAGATGTAATTTCACTGCTGCAAAGGCTGCAGATCTGAGTGTGACAAGACAGCATCTCTGGCTGAAGCTTAACCAATCAGTCATTTAACTAATCTAATGCCCTATGGTTTGGGGAAGGAAAATACAAAAGGACAAACTGTAAATTCTTAGCACTTTCAATAATAACCTTTCCCCACTGAAGTTTGTGAAATATGACCTGCAGTATGCTAACAATCTTCTCTGAAAACCCTGCTTCTGTGTGAACATGTGACTTACACAGCACCAAAGTGTAAACAAAGTACTCTAGCAAGCAAACAATTTTAGAAATGAGACAATGCCCCTTCAAGCACTCCATCATATAAAATAGCTACTTGAGAACATGTCTTTTCCTGACTAGATCCAGCATTATGGAAAAGATTCCCACCTAAATTACGGGGTCTGGAAACTCTCACTGAGTTAAGGGAAAGGCCTTCTCCAAACACTTGATCAAGGAAACTGAGTGTAAGTTCTTTAGGGTCAGTGGTTAACCTCAACATTTGCTATCAAACAACATACTACCATCCAGCAAGTCACCATGAAACGCTGACTTTTAACAGCATGCTACTGCCAGCATGACAGTCTTTCCCTGCTTGTTTCCAAAATGCTGTCATGCTTGTTTTCTAAAACTGACTTTATGTATATACTGCAAATATTGTAAACAACTTTGGTTTTACTGTTAACTCAATCTCTGCAAGATTTCTCTGTACATTAGACTCTGTAACAAGCATACAGATCTGCAGCAAGAATATGTTTGTTCCAAGACCCTTTAAAAAAGAAACGATTTTGCCTTTGGTCTTATGTACTTTACGCTTAACTATTCATATTGTTTGCTATTTGTTTCTGTACTTTTTGGTTGTGACAATGGGCCTTTGGACCAGCCCACCTACCAAGTTACCAAATTGAAAACAGATAAATATAGGTGAGAAATGAGTTGGGCTCTGATTAATGGACTGAAACTTCCATAAGCAGCACTCCTCCAACTGTCCTCTCAACCAAAGACGGAGTTTGCCCACAGCCACACACTGCTACGTGTAACTAGTACAGAATCAAAATAAATGCTGGGATTGTCCCTTTTAAATGACATAAGCACTGTGACTGTCTACCTCTGTTTACTTAAGATATCTACTTCGGTATATGCAGCATGGGTCCGTGACCCTATTCAGCTCAGAGCACTTTACATACTAATCTTTAAGTAAAGAAATGTTTCTTTACTAAACATAAATAAGCAAATAAACAAACAGTCCATGGTGACTTTATGGAAAGCAAACACAGCTTTCTGCATGTTGCCTTCCAATAATTCACTGGGACAGCAACAAGTAATATACCTGGAAATAATAAATGGCATGGTGAACAGTTACAGACTCCTGTCTTGTGAGCTAAGTCTTTTTTTAATTATACCAGACAACTGGATATGGGCAGTTAATGGATGGCTAGGAGACAGGAGCACTGAGTGTTTCTGTGAAATGGAGCCAAATCATTTTTTAAATGCAGTCAAACACCCGAGATGTGTACATAGCAAAGTAGCCATAATTGCTGTCATGGGTACAGAAGTTGCTAGTGGATAAAACACAGCTGACTGCTCTCATTTGGTTAATTATTTTGAACTGGCTTTGCAGGACTGATGTCATTTGCATTAGGTAGCATTTCTTTTTTATCACAATCAAATGTCTGAGGTGTACACAGTCAGCAAAGTGAATATAAATGTTAAGTGGGCTGGGGCTGTCTATAGATGAAGGTAACTTACACCTTGTTGCCATTTACTCAGTATAAATAGTCTGACCTCACAGGGCTAGAATGCATTTGTGTGAAATAAGCTGGATTACTTTTGTCTCTGGTTATAATTTGTGTGAAACAAAGCTGAAACTCTCCCTGACTTCACACAGTGTTCCAGATTTTTTCCTCATATTTTGAGTCTGTTCCTCATAAAAGTTGTTTTTTTTTGTCAAATCACTGAGGATTTCAGTCTCTAAATAATCGCAGACATGTGAGTTTCAGACTTCACGTTCTTCATAAAATGCATGGTAACACAAAAATATTATTTTGGCAACTAAGTATTTAGGAGCAATATTTAAAATCTGGCCCTGATTTTGGGCCTTTGTTCCTCATTAGTTTTGGTTTTGTCCCCAATTCTTGCACAACCAAATGAGCTATACACAGCAAAGTGGCTGTAACTGATTGGAGTGGGGACTGTTTGTGGATGAAAGTAATGTACTCTTCTTCATGTTTACTGAGATTAAACAGTCTGGATTCACAGCACTAGTTGTGCATTTCTGTGAAATATTTTGGAATATTTTACTTTATGGCTACTGTTTCTGAAATAAACTTGAAATACATTACCATGTTCATAATTACTTATTTATTTTCTACCACAAACATACATGTAAGGTGTACATAGTCAACAATGGGACTATATTTGCAGGGTATGGGGTCTTCTGCAGATGTAAAAGACTAATCTTGCTGTCATGATTAAGTTAACAAGTCATTAATCTTGCACTACAGGACTAGTGTGCATTTGAGTAAAACAAGATGAAATGTTTTACTGCGATTACTTTTAATCACAGTAACGTTGCTTGTAATTAGTGAGTATAGACATTGCTGTATTATAATGACAGCTGTTTAGTGGTCCTTTGTACTTTTTTCTTATTAGTTAATAAACTTTGTTTCACTTACTGATGGAAAATGTTCAAGACTACTACAATTTATAACAAATGCACACAAAATGTATTAATAAAACAATCATGTAGGTGAGGATATACTTAAAACAATGAAGATAAACAAAACAGAGCATTTATTTGTAGTCTAAAAAAGCATGTTGGGGAAGTGGCACCTATGGCCCAAGGTACCCTTAATTCACCACTGGCAGGCAGCTTCATACAAACTTAGTGAATATACACTTGAAAACAAAGTTATGAAATTTACAACTTTCATCCTAAATTTCTTTAATGTCATTTCATCAGAGTTGGTTATATTTTCTTTCCTTTTAGCAGCTCCAAAACCCAAAGGTTATTTTTCAGTCATGGAACTGAACAATCTTTATAACCAAAAGTCAGATTGTGTCAATACTCATATTATCAAATGGCACACCGTCTTTACCATTTGTTTTCTCTATCAAGAAAAGGATGTACTTAAAATTTCATCAAAATATAAGAAATTGAATCTGCGTTTCGTTCTGTACATTTTGTACAGGGAGATCTAAACTTTACGTTCTTCTATACTGTCAACGTCACACTTTCATCTCTAACTTACTCTGATAGCTTATTTTATAAGTGAAAAATATATCACCAAACATTACACCCAAAGTAATTCAGCAGTGGGAAAGCTGGGAGTTATTTGATATGAAAGCAGGTAAAAGTACCTGAGAAACTGAATTCTCACTTCTAGACACCAACACTTGTTAGTGCAAAGAACAATTTTGACTGTTAAATATTGCACATTTACTCTCATGTACATAATCTGCCAGTAAGAGGCAGGACTGAACACATACTGCTATGAACACTGCAACATCATTTCATCACTGAGACCAGAAGGAGATAACCTGTGAATGCAGTCTGTCATGTTGGCAGAATTAGCATCTTTCAGGTGATCTATATGCTTTTTTCACCCTTGCCTTCCAAATATCCAAACCTTCTTAAACAAGTCAGTTGTTTCGCATTCAATCAACTACTCTGCAAGCCTATTACAGGCATTATTAATCTTTCCATAAAGTAATGCTTCATTAACTGAAGAACGAATCAAGTTTCCATTGCTTTGAATCAGTGCTGGTAAATATTCACCCATTCCTCTTTTTGTTTTCTTCCCGCAACTAACCCTAGCGCCTCCTAATACCAGGTTTATAATACCAGTCTTCCCCAGACTCACCCTGACTCATGTCTGGGGTTGGTGAAGAGATCAAAGACAATGATAGATGGAGTATGTCCTAAGACCCCCACCTCCATAGCAGCCTTGCAAACTCCACAATCTCAGTCTTCGGAAGGTGCATGTGCTCTTTCTAGCAAATGCAACCTCCAGACCAAGAACTATCTTGCTTGCAGAGTAGAGCTCACCAGGCTCTCAGTGTTGTTACTGCAGCAAGTCTAGGCAGCCTTTCTCCTGCCAGGATGGTCAAGCCAGTGTTTGTTGTTCACTCCCATTCTCCCCCACCCAGTCCCTTCAGTGTCCATGCTGCAAGGTGGATACAGGTCATCTGGGGCACAGTAAGTTTTTTACTCATATACACAATTGATCTGGACTCCCCCCTCATTCTATATGAGCATTACTCCTTCACAGTCAGTATTCATAACTGGATGAACAAATGAGCAAAGCTCAAGTATGTTCATCCCAATTCTGCATTTTTATTTTTCTTACCTTGGTTTGATCTCCAGAACTGCATGCAATGCTCCAAACTTGGCTTCTCAAGTGATATACAGAAGAGAATGGTAATGTCCCTGCTTTTGCATTTTAATCATGTGAAAATGCATCCCAATACTGTACTAGCCTTGGCTAATGCATGAAAATGCATCCCAATACTGTACTAGCCTTGGCTAATGCATGAAAATGCATCCCAATACTGTACTAGCCTTGGCTAATGCATGAAAATGCATCCCAATACTGTACTAGCCTTGGCTAATGCATGAAAATGCATCCCAATACTGTACTAGCCTTGGCTAATGCATGAAAATGCATCCCAATACTGTACTAGCCTTGGCTAATGCATGTAAATGCATCCCAATACTGTACTAGCCTTGGCTAATGCATGAAAATGCATCCCAATACTGTACTAGCCTTGGCTAATGCATGAAAATGCATCCCAATACTGTACTAGCCTTGGCTAATGCATGAAAATGCATCCCAATACTGTACTAGCCTTGGCTAATGCATGAAAATGCATCCCAATACTATACTAGCCTTGGCTAATGCATGCACCATAAAGACTTAGTTCATATGGAAGATTTCAGTTATGCAAACTTTCTTCTGTAACACAGGCAATGCTTTTGAAGAATTTCAGTTGAGCTAAATACAACTTTGCTTTTGTCTGATTTGACAGATAGCCATCTCAGAACCTAGGTGATGAAAATACCTGACCTCCACTATCTAGATACCTGGATTTCACGTGACTCTTCCAGTTACAGGTGCAAGCCGAATTCCTCACTGCCAGAGTTCTACCAAATTGTTTCCCTAGTAGACCTTAGCACAGTCAACAAAAACATTTTGTGGAAGAAAAACAAACATACTATCAATATACACTAAGAGTTTTTCATACTTCCTGTACATCTATCACTTATGGATAACAAAAATATTTTGTTAACTTTTCCAACATATCAACTGCAGGTAAAAACAGCAGGATTCAATGCACATGAGGAAAATTCATAGTCCCCATCTTCAGCAAAAACTAGAGACAATACACTAGTAAGCAATTATGCAATGTTATGAGAAAAAAATCTACATTAAACAATGTAGAACAACAGCATCAATTACCTGGTAATTATTGCCAAATGTGGAGGATGCATACATGCTCCCATGAACAGCACTACATTTTCATGACGGGTTTGCCTGTAGTTCATTACTTCCTTTTTGAATAGCTTCAGGTGGTCCTGGTTATTTCCATCAATCTCTAACAATCTGATTGCAACTTCTCCATGCCACTTCCCCTTATACACTTTACCCCAACGTCCTTTGCCAATGAGCTCTCCCAGTTCAACTTGTTCAAAAGGGATGTCCCACTCCTGAAGGTAAACACTGGTTTGGCTAACCATCCGAGATATATGCCCTTTGGAAGTACACCACTTCCCAGGTAACTCGTCCACTTCATCTGTTTCACTTTCTGATTCTGATTTGTTTCCGTCGTCTTGTTCTTCAGTCTGAATCACACAAAAAATGAAAACATTCAAGACAACAAGAAGACTAATTTTTGTTTTTATAATATTCATATGGGACAGAAAGTGTATAAAATCGTTGAATAATTCAAGAAAACTCATAAAAAAATCTATAAACATATATCAAACTTATCATGTACAGTAACATCTGGTTTATTTCAAGTTATACTCTACATGTTAAAGCCAGTAATTATGACAGCAAACCAGAGGGGTAAAAGAAAACAAGATAAAAAAAGTTTTTTTTCACTCCTACCTCCAGAGGCAGCATTCCAGCAAAAGAACCCAAATATGCAAAAATAACAAGACAGTTCCACAGTGCTTAAGGCTCCAAATAGGATAAGCAGGATATTTAAAATTGCTAGCTAGAAAGATTGATTGCACT
Source organism: Protopterus annectens (assembly GCF_019279795.1). Taxonomy (NCBI): domain Eukaryota; kingdom Metazoa; phylum Chordata; order Ceratodontiformes; family Protopteridae; genus Protopterus; species Protopterus annectens. The sequence continues at coordinate 895,801,651 of NC_056747.1, read as the reverse complement.
GTAAGTGAAAGGCCTGTAAATGCAAGTCCTTCAGCTATGAAAACTAAAGTGAGATTCATGGGAAAACAGTTTATCTGAAACTTCACTTTAGTGTCATTAAAGAAATTCCATGAATCCCCCTTGCATGTAGGGCTGTGCCATTGCACCCCTGTTACCTATATATACACTATGTACACCAACTTCAATATCACTGTACATCACAGCAAGGGAAACATTATCAAAGTGCTACACACTCTTAGATGTAGCACGCACACACACATATACACACACACACATACATAATACACATATGACACATGTATGTTATGTCTCTCTCTTTATATATATATATATATATATATATATATATATATATATATATATATCTATGCTCGCTCTCTCTCTATATATATAAATATATATATATATATATATGCTCTCTCTATATATATATATATATATAAAATATAAATAGCTAGATAAATAGAAAATTCATATGTACATATAAATATTAATAGATAAATAACTAGCCAGTAGGGTATATGTCACAATACAGAGTACTGAGTCATTCAGAAAGGGCGGGTGGCAAAAGCTGACTTAATTTTGAGCTATCAAGGAGAGTTAAGAAAGGTGTGTGCATGGTTGCATGTATGTATGTGTATGTATGTAATCTATATATATATATATATATATACATACACAGATATATATATAAGGGTTTTGGGTAGGGGCTGTGGTGTGTGTTAGTGTGTTTTGTTGCTGTGATGTGTGTGTGTGTGAGCAGAATGTAGCTTGTGTGGCGGTTTTGTGTATATGTTTGTGTGCAGTGCAACCTTGGAGTTAAAATATTTAAGTGGGGGTTGCAGGGGGGCTTGCCTCCCTGTTTTTATGTAGTAGAGAGCTTGTGTTTGTGTGTGGGGAGGATGGTGTGTGTATGTGCAGTAGTAGAGCGAAATTCAAAATCTCCGGTGTGGGAGATTTTGAATTTTGATCTTCTGAGTTTTCTATGTTTCAAAAATTCGACTTTATAGCTTCGAAATACTGAATTTCGACATTTCAGCATTTCAAGGATATAAAGTGAATATATATAGATTTCTTCTTCTTCTTTCAGCTTTTTCCTGGTTAGGGCTCACCACAGCAGATCACCTATCCGCTTATGATTGGCAGTGGAGTTTTACTGTGTCGAGTTGCCAGCCAGGCGCCCAACCTTCCACAGAAGGAACACACACGCACTCATGCCTAGGGCCAATTTAGAGTGTCCAATGCACCTACAGCATGTCTTTGGGATGTGGGAGGAAACCGGAGCACCCAGAGGAAACCCATGCGGCCACAGGGAGAACATGCAGACTCTGCACAGAAGGCACCCCAGCCGAGGATCGAACCGGAGAACCTCTTGCTATGAGGTGACAATACTAACGGCTGCACCACCGTGGCCTCCCAGGGTATTCCAAATATTATTGGAATACATGGTTTTTCCACATGCAAAAAATTGTACAAACTTTTATCCAATGCCCCCTGTAATAAATGGTCCTTTAAATAATACTCAAGTCTTAGCATATGCAATGTTAATTTCATTCTTAAAGGCTATACTATATTTTTCTTCATTGTTCAATATTTCAAACATCCTGGTTTCATAATCGATTGAGTACATCAGCACTACCCCTCCTCCTTATCAGGTTTCATTACCCTACATTTGTTGTTACATAATTATTTAATTAAATGTTCCTCAGTGTCTGTTAAATATTTCACAACATTCTTTCATATTTAACTTTCTAATGTCTTTCTCAACCAGCTCCTTGAAAATCTTTACAGCGGGATTTAATTATATATGTGTGTAAATATATATTTTCTCATTTTTACATGATTAGTCTCATTCTTCTGAGGATTCAACTGCACAGGATTTCTGGAAAACCCTACACAATTTGTTTCTTTTCTTCTGCAAAACATAGTGTTTCCCGTACTTTAAAAACGTCTTCATTTATTCTCAAATCTTATGCATGTTTGTGGGGAAGCTGGGCCCATCCTCACAAACAACCTGCAAAAAGGTTGGAATAAACTATGGTCAGGGCTCCAGACCATCACATACACAAATGAACATACAGAACAGGAACAGTTTGGAAATTTAGCAAACCAACTAGAACGACATCCTTGGGATGCAGAAGAGAGAACAGTCCCTAATGAAAATCTACATGAACACAAATAAGACATTCAAACTCAGCACAGAAGGTACCCAGTTGGGTGTCAAACCGCAGAATAAAAGGCTGAGAGAAGCAAAACTATCAACTGCACCACTAAGCATTCAGACTGAGTGCTTGATGTTTCTATATTAGTTAGCATTTTTTTAACATAAAGAAAATATAAGCCCACGAATTACCTCTGTCATCTTTAACAGTTTTTTGTAGACTCCTATACTATTTTTGGACTCATACTATGCAATAAATAACAGGGGTAATTTGTTTTAATGTTATGATCTACTCAAGAAGAAAGAAATGTATTTCATTCATACAAACTCAATACTCTGACAGAGACTGCATGAAACTAACAATTCCTTATGTTTTGAAAACTTATAATACCATACCAGCAACACACTCTTCACAAACACTTGTTATGTTTAAAACTAGTTTAATTTATTCATATTCAATTAATGTATTCATTTAGCTAAGTTTATTCTGGGTGGTTGTTGAAACCACACTGGCAGTGTAACCTTTAGCCTTAGCTATGCATTGTTTCACAGACTCATAGATGGTTACTAAGCTGACAACCCCCGGGGGGGGGGGGGGGCTTTCTCCACCTAGCCAAGTGTTTTAGAAAGAACAATGGCGTCCTGCATCTGAACAGGACATCGAGAGCCAGTTATTTATTAGCTACCTCTGTCCATAACGAACATGGCTACCAGACTCAGTGTAAATTTCCTATTCCCTATCCACTGGTCTAGGTTACACATAAACTGTGAAACAGATGAACTGAGCATCACATGGATGGGAGGCCTGTTCCATAGGAGGGGCAGTGGCTGGGACACATCTGTCTCTTCAGCATGTTCTGTTTACATCACAAACAAAATTCAGGTCTCTAGACCTTGTATTTCTGGTACTCTGACTTATGAATATGTCGAAGATTCATAAAGGTGAGGTTTGTGGATGCCTTGTAAGCCAGGCATAAATCACCCCTCAGCAATGTATAGGAGACTGAGTAGAGTGAAAGGTCTTTAAGGTGCTCTGCATCAAGCAGGTTTGTTGCACCTTGTATTCTTTTTGTAAGGAACCTCTGAAGTCGCTCTAGTTGCTGCATATGCCTGGTCAGGTGCACACCAAAGGAAGCTAGTCTGATAAGTGCAGAGTACAGTGGGACAATTACCTTTTTGGATCTAGATGCCATGCCCTTACTTATAAGTTGCACAACATAAAATAATTTCCTCAACGTTGGGGCCACATAGTGGTCGAAGGTAAGACTACTTACATATGTACCCTGATCCCTGACCACTGGGTCAACTCTTAGGGGCATATTATCAACATAGCAATTAGCCAGTATAGCTGACTTCCAAAAGAGTACAATTATGCATTTTGTAGACTTGAGTTTAAGACCATGGCTTTGGCACCATTTCTTAGTCAGAGATAGACCTTGTTGAAGAATGCCAGTGTCTGCAGAGGAGTCGATAATAACCCCCAGGCTGCAATCATCTGCTAATTTAGCCAGCTATAAACCTTCAGCATTTGCTTCCATTTCAGAGACATAGATGACAAAAAAGAGCAGGCTCACTATGGACTCCATTAGTGACTGGACTCTTGGTGGAGGTGGCCTCACCTGTTTTGACCTCCTGGGTCCTATCAGTTAGCTAGTTGGCTATCCAGTGGGTGATAAAAGGGTTTACACTTAAATTAGTGAGCTTGTCTATAATGCCTGAGTGGAGTATTGTATCAAAAGCCTTGGCCAGGTCAAGGTAAGCTGTGTGCACAGTCTTACCTTCATCCATTGTTTTGGTGACCCTCTCAAAAAAAGTCCACCAGATTTAATAGGCATGACATTCCTTTAACAAAGCCATACTGTCATGGGTCCAGTGTCTGCAGGTTACCTATGCCCTCATCCATCATGTCCATGATGACTCTTTCCACAGCCTTACATATGAGGTTGGTAAGACTTATGGGCCTGTAGTTACCTGGATCAGTGGTTGGACCTCTTTTGAGCAGGGGAATGACTGTAGTCATCTCTCATTCCTTGAGCAAAATACCTGACTGAAGGCTCCAGTTGAAAAGTGATTCAAGCAGACCAGACAGGTCATGTTTCATGCTATTTATTAAACATCCCAGGATGTTATCAGAATCCATCAACGCAGTGTTTTTGGCCTTGGAAAGTCCATTAGTAATAATATTTCAGAGTTTAAACAAAGCTTATTAAAAATAATGAATTTGCATACAAAAACATTAAGCAAAATAATTTTTGCAATACTTTTTGCTCCATTCCCCATAACCATTTAACCCTACGGACTGTTCATTTTCTACATGTTTCTTCCATACCACTTACTATGTGCTGAGTGTGACAGCTAGCAAGGAAGTGCTCATACTTTGGAATAATTTTTTTTTTTTTTAATGTTTGTCCTACATCGTTGAAATGAGCCTGTGCACACGCATGAAGCACATGAAAAGTCAGCTTCATGTACTTATAAACACTACAGAGCTCCACTATACAAGTCAGATGGGCACACAACAGTTATTTTGTTTATATTCTCACCCAGGACTAGCCTCTGCCCTATGACACTTTTAGTGAGGAATTTCACCCCACTCCAACACACACAGAGGTAGGACAGCAAGCTGTTGGTCACTCATTTAACTTCCTTAGTCTAACCTTCCAGCTCTGGGCTCACTAGTTAAATGTTAAAATTAGAACCCTATCATGGCACCAACTACACACCCATCTACTTAACAGAGCGATGTAAAAATAAGTTACTCACATAAGTGAACTGTTCCTCTTCTATACTATCCCCTATAAATCAGACTTATATATGCATGATCATGAACCTAACTCTAGTAGAACAATCACTGTAGGTGGTAATGCTAATGACGTACTGTTTACCATGTAAATGCACTTAGCATACTGTTTGCAGTGTAAATGTATTGAATTGCCACATAAGTACTCTTCAAAACCACAAGTGCAGATGATAAGTTTAGACTGCATTTTTGAAGACTATAAGACCTAAGGTAACTGTCAATAACATAAGGTTAAACTAATATAAGTACAGATCTAATAATAGCATCAAAATAATCAGAATAACAAAGTAGCAAGCAAAAATTCCAGAGAAGCACACATGGTTAAGGCTCCTTCCCAAATATCTAGTTACAATTTTATTTACAACAAGAATTTAATGTTTTTGAGATAATATATTGCAAAAACAATTCATTTAACAGAGTCAGATGACACATAGACAAGGTGTCTGTCTGTGCTGCTGGAGATCCAAGCTCAGGAATGGGTTTGGACCACTGGTTGGATGAAGCTGCTTAGGTGAAACTGCTGCCTGTGTGCCCTCTGGTGGAGACTAGGAGCCTTGCAAATGGCCTACCAATTGGGGAAGGGGATAGTGGCAGGATGCTAAGACTCATTACACAAGCCACTTTCTCAAGCTAGGAAGCCAGACTGGCTCCATAAATGAAAGGGCTTTTGGTGCTGCACAGAGCATCTCCCTACTGGATTCTTAACTTGCCACGCACTGCTAAAGTGTTACAGCAAGGTCAACTCCTTGAGAAGTTGACGAAGGCCCAGTCAGCATCACTGTTACATTGTGGGTAGCCTGGTTAGCAGCAAATGGGGGATCCAGGGTGTGAGGTTTGTAATATCAGAGGGTACAGCCATAAGGAAAGTGGCCCAGGAGGGGAATAACATAAAAAGCTGCTTTAATAGTTAGCCAGGTGGCTTAAGAGAATTCATTCTTCCACTTCATCTATATACCAGTAGGCACTGGATAATGACCTTGGAGAAAGCTGGTATAATATATGTCCTCAAGTTGAAAAAAAAAAAAAAAAAAGGAAAATGTAATATAAAAAAGATCATTTCATAGCTGATACAAGCCCACAAGGAAACAGACAATCGGGTAATTTTGCCATCATAATTTTTAGAACAGATCTTATATGAATTCAGTTTCTTTCTTAGTTGTTGTGTCTTTCGGCTTTTCCCGGTAAGGGGTCGCCACAGCGGAACTCCAGTCCACTAATGATTGGCAGTAGATTTTTACGTGCCGAGTTGCCAGCCCTGATGCACAATCTTCAACGAAGGTACGCCCATTCATGCATGTCTCCACACAGAAGACGCTCTAGCTGAAAATCGAACAGGACGTCTTACTGTGAGGCGACAACGCTACCGCAGCATCACCACCGCAGTAGTTTCTTTCTTAGTAAAGGCTTGAAAATGAATCCATTTTAAAGTAGGCCTTACATTTTATTATGCAGTTTCAGTAAATGTAATTTCAATGGAAATGTACAACTAAGCGGTGTTCAGTGAATGACCCTCAGATTCTCTAGACAATATTTTTGTTTTGCGTCAGAATGATTTTGCAGTGATAGAAACTATTAAGAGACATTTTAGAGATTAGGCCATATGGACTGATCATAACAAATCTTGTTGTTTAATCTAATTGTGCAAGGTCTGGGAATGAAGGCTACAAGAATGTGTGTGTGTGTGTGTGTGTGTGTGTGTGTGTGTGTGTGTGTGTGTGTGTGTGTGTGTAGAACTGCAGAAGAAGGAAGAATTTACATTTTAATAGAATAGATTTTATAATTAAATCAGCCAGAAGATGTCAGAAAGGTTTAAAGACTTCTACAGAAAAAGCACTAGTAAATGTGTGGTTTAAAGTAACAATTGGATAAAATGGAAATGTAAACAGTCTAATAGTAAAATGTGTTAAAGAAGTTCAAACTTAAATGCTATCAGTAAAGGAATTTTAAGTATGCCCATTAACACTCAAATCAAGAAACAGAAGCAAGCAGTTCAATGTTCTGCACATTTGAGAAACTATGGTTTATTTAGGCCATACTATGTCCTCAACTGTCTAAATTAATGAGCCCAATAAAGAGTTTCATAGACTGAAAATTATCTACTGAATGGTTTTAGAAGGAAAGTGATGCAAACATTTGTTAAGGGAGTAGTATACATTTTTAAAATGACAGATGGGCTGTGGGCAATAAAAAGAGCAAACAATTACAAATGTTTGCTTATATTCTGGCTACACCAGATTTAAATAACATGCAAATTGTAATAAACTTCAGTTTACAGTCTTCAGAAATCAGTATAAATGCTACAGCATATGTGATTCAGAATTCAGAATTAAATTGCAGTATTGCAAATATAGATCAGCCTGGTATACATGCATCCAGTGCATCCAGTGTATATAACACGCAGGTCTCAGGGCAAAACACAGAAAAACGTTTTCGGCATCTCACGTTAATGTCACCGGTCTGATTTTAGATACAAATAACGCTAAAAATGCAATTGAAACTAGTTGGTTGTTTTCAGAGGCCATCAGGCCAACACAATTATTTCACTGGTGGGAACTCATGGGTGCATGAATGGACAGTAATCCTTTAGGAACAGATCAGTCTAATACAGCTAACACCAATGGAAATGACACACAGACTTCATGACAAATAAAGAAGAAACACTTACAGTAGCTCAAATTAATGTTGGTACTAACTCCATAGAAAATTATTTTCAAACTAATTATGAAGGATGTGGCATTCCAGCACCAATCCAGCCGATTTATCTGAAATCATTAAAGGTAGAAAAGAAAGAATGGCAGATCATGCGTTTCACTGTTTAAAGGAAAAGAGTTATGGAATAATCTACTGAATAATACATGCCCATCCATTTTAATTACTAACATACCCTTACCAGAGGACCTAGCTCCAGTTATGTTGTTGTCAGGATTTAAAGGGGAAAAGGTAACAGCATTGAGCAGTAAGCATTTGGACATTAGATTTTTAAATAAAACTAAGCATCCTGGAAAATGTAACAGTAAAATTATTGTTGTGTCCTCACTGTGACAGTACCATACTTGGTATGGACACATTGTCAAGATTACATTTTGGACTTCAATAATAAGATTCTGTAGAGAAATAAAGACGCTACAGTAAAAAAAAATATGTGCAATAGATTCTGCAGATGATCAGTTATTACTGGAATATACAGGTTTGTGGATAAAAGAAAAGACGGATTCTGGTTTAGTTGTCACAGATGAAGTAAGGCCAGAACATCCCAAAATTAAGTTAACACCTTATCAGAAACAGTATCCCACTCCCATAGAAGCAGTAAAAGACATCCGTAGATATATCACATACTAGGAAGAAAAAGGAATAATTATAAAAGAGTCGAGTTCATCAAGTTTACCCTTATGGCCAGACTAACTAGTACTAGATTTGGGACTAGTAAATAAGTTCACCACTCTGGTACTACATGTTGTGTCAGGTACATATGAAATGGCAATCCGGTTAGATATGCAGAGTAAATGGTTTGCGTTACAGATATGACTGATTAATTTTTTGCTATAGTTTTGTTCCATCAGACACTGGCATGAGTGTTAAGACCATTAAATTACAGTTGTTGTGTCTTTTGGCTTTTCCCGGTTAGGGGTCGCCACAGCGGAACTCCGGTCCGCTAATGATTGGCAGTAGATTTTTACGTGCTGACTTGCCGGTCGTAACGCACAACCTTCAATGAAGGAACGATACAACAACTGTAATTTAATGGTCTTAACACTCATGCCAGTGTCTGATGGAACAAAACTATAGCAAAAAATTGTGCGCTAGCCAATTTAAAGCATTTACTGTTTGTTACTGTATCTATTTTTTATCTCTTTGTGAAAAAAACAAAAAAAAAACAAAAAAAAAAAATATCCTTGTTTTCCCGCCTTTACTGAACTAGAATAGTCCAGTCTTCAGATTTTCCTGATCTCTGGGCTGTGTCATAGTTCCTGTGTTGTCCATATCCTTATTTGGATAGGAGGAAGCTTCCTTGTTCACCAGTGGGAGTGGGGAGCACTGAGCAGCCTAGCTGTCCCTAAAGGAGTGGTTCCAGCCCAGAAACTTGTAGTTTATTGGCCGTTTTGGGACACTTCCTAGCTCTTTCTAACCCCCTGCTATAAAGCCCGCTTTAGCACGCTTTTGCACTTGCATACGACTCAGCACAGCTCCTCGTGGTGTCCTGCAGAGTTCTACAAGCAGCAGAGAGTGGAAGAGTGACTTTCCATTGATTTATAAGTATTTTTTCTGGCTTTCTATTTTCGACTGCTGTATTTTGCCTAAAAAGTGAATTTTTATTACTAAATCAGCTCTGCAAGTTGATTCACTGTATTTCTGCTTGTTTCTGAACTGTTTTGCACTTTAAAAGTTTGTTTTTTGCTTAAATTAACTGGTAGGCTACACACTCAAGTGCGCTAGCCGAATTAAAGCATTTACTGTTTGTTACTGTATCTATTTTTTATCTCTTTGTGAAAAAAACAAAAACAAACAAAAAAATCCTTGTTTTCCTCCCTTTACTGAACTAGAATAGTCCAGTCTTCAGATTTTGCTGATCTCTGGGCTGTGTCATAATTCCTGTGTTGTCCATATTTTTATTTGGATAGGAGGAAGTTTCCTTGTTCACCAGTGGGAGTGGGGAGCACTGAGCAGCCTATCTGTCCCTAAAGGAGTGGTTCCAGCCCAGAAACTTGTAGTTTATTGGCCATTTTGGGCCATTTCCTAGCTCTTTCTAACCCCCTGCTATAAAGCCCGCTTTTGCGCGAAGTTGCGCATAGGGCAGCATCGGGCAGCGCCGGTTAATCAAGCTTAAACAAATTCTGGCTCCGCTAAGTCTGCTCTTCAATTTTTTCCTTAGAACTGTTCTACTTTCTATCTAAACAGTCTATTCTCTATATGAAAAGCCCAGCACTTGCTCCTAAAAGCATTTTATACAAGCAAAGCACTCTTAAACAAAAAGAAAGCACTACATCCACCTACAATCCCCTTGAGTACCCATTTCCCTATAGGTCCTTTCTGACTCAGTTACACAGCAATCCTTTACACTATTCTAGCATGTCGAGGGGTCAAGTACTGGCATCCTCTCCAGTTCAGATGGTGAATCTGGGAATCTTGAGGCAATGTTACAACTGCCTCATGTACACAGACAACCCTCTCCTCATCCCAACAAATACAAATATATGTGAGAGATGCAATTATATAGCCAAACTGGAGGCTGTGCTCTCTTGACTCAGTACTGGCAAAACCAGTCAGGAGGAGAAGGAAACCACACACACCACAAACCCAGTCTCACATAGACCTATCACAACTGCAAACCAAACACATAAACACACAAAAACATACTTGCAGGCTCTAAATAAAAATCTACCAAAACAACAGAGGCCTCCAAAGTAGACATCCAAGCAACCATTACCTCAAAACATAACACATGCAACACATAGTTCACAAAGTTAGTGTGCCAAGCAGTCACAGCCCTTAAGGCCAAACAACATGCCAGATACACTTGTAATAGGTGACTCTATAGTCAGACACACTGACGTCCCGCTCACCAGACTGAACAAGGAAAAGGTTACAGTAAGCTGCCTGTCGGGCACTAGAATCCGCCACATAACACAAGCACTCAGGTCACTCCAAAGCAAGTACAAATATGACTCAGTCATTGTCCATGCCGGTGTGAATGACCTGAGACGTACCTCCGTGGACTACATGAAAAGGGACATAGAGGAGCTCTCTGATTATGTAGCCCAGGCTGGTATGACCCTGACCCTGAGCAGCATCTTACCCTCACCAAGAATGATGCCACAGTACAAAGACAAAATGATCAGCTTTAACAATTGGCTTAATTACTGGTGTCATTCAAAGGGGATCCAATGTCTGTCTGCTTGGGATGACATGCTTGACAAGCCACGCTGCTTCGCAAGGGACGGCTTGCACCTGTCACCCCTGGGCTTCCGGATATTGGCCAAGGCTCTTGCCACCCCCATAGTGCCTTTTTTAGGCAAGGCTCAAAAGACAAACCCACCTCCCTAGAAAACACAAGTGGAAAAAAACTAAGGGTAATGCTGCTCAACGCCAGAAGTATAAACCTCAAGATGCACGCACTCGAAGCCCTCCTCAGTATGGAGAACACTGATGTCTGTACAGTGACTGAAACCTGGTTCAAGGCTCCCGAGAGCACCCCAGCACTACCAGGTTATACCTCATATCATGCTTTTCGGCCCCAAAACTTGGACCGAACCACAAAAGGAGGGGGAGTATCCATATTCATCAAAGATACCCACACCTTAGGTTAGTGGCAACGCACAAAGCATCGGAGACCATCCATGTGCAACTAACCATAGGCAAAACTGCCCTACAGTTTGTAGCATGCTACAGACCACCCTCTCAAACTCAGGAACCCCACTCAGCCTTCCTGAAGACACTGGAGAGTATGAATGTCTCTCCAAATACCATCATATTGGGAGACTTCAACTACCCAAACATAGACTGGGAGCATTACTCAAGCCCAAACACCCTAGCCCAAAGGTTCCTAGAATTCATAAACTCAAATGCGATGGAACAACTAGTCACCACTCCCACAAGAGGAGATAATATATTAGACCTGATCATCACAAACATGGGGACACAATGCTCCACACCGGAAGTATACCCCTCATTGGTGAGATCAGACCATAAATTAATCTCACTGGAAATCCACATCCCGCCCCCACCTCCAGCACAGAAGACCACAGTAAAGAATTTCTCAAAAGCTGACTTCACACTTCTTAAGACTGAAGTGGTATCCTTCAAGGCCCCTGGGCCAGTGGAAACCACAGCCCACACCGCTGAATCCTTTATAAATGCCTTCTATGGACACCTTCAAGAATACATGGATCATGCAATCCCAAATAAAACCAAGACCCATTCCCCCAAAGGCAGGCGTCCTGTCTGGTGGACCCCAGCCATTAATAAGCTTTACAACAGGAGGAGGAAGCTACTACATGACAGAGCAAAATCCCTAAAAGGGAAGGCATCTCTGATCAGTACTAGCAAAAAACTACGATCACTCATAAAATCATCCAAGGCCAACTTTGAGAGAAAAATCGCAAAAGACACTAAAGACAATCACAAGGCCTTCTTTAGTTATGTTAGAAACCTGGGTGGAAACTCCCAAATATGCTCAGAGTTAGTCCAAAATGACAAAAAATACACTGAACCCACAGACATTGCCAACATACTGGCAGACAGGTTCAGTGTAAATTCCCCCCCTCCCCCCCAAAAGGACAAATATTTATCCCAGCAGAGTGTAGCCTCCCTGACATCTCAGATGCCCAGGTGAGAGCCGCCCTCTCCATAGCTAAAAACACAGCATCAATGGGACCAGACGGTGTCCCAGGTTGCGTGCTACATGAACTCCAAGAGGAACTAAACCCGCACATAAGGCTGCTGTTTAATCTTAGCCTTACTACAGGATACGTGCCCAAAGAATAGCGTACAGCAACAGTGGTCCCACTCCACAAAGGAGGCGCTTCTACGGACCCTGGAAATTACCGCCCCATAAGCTTGACGAGCCTGGTCTGAAAAGCTATGGAGAGGATCATTATGGAACTCATAAACAAAGACATTGGGGACCTACAGACACTGGATCCCACCCAATTCGGCTTTGTCAAGGGCAGATCCTGCCTTTTGAACCTGGTCGACTTTTTTGAAACAGTCACTAAGGCCATTGATGAGGGTAAGGCAGTTCACACAGCCTACCTTGACCTTGCAAAGGCCTTCGACACAATACCCCACTCAGGCATCATAGACAAGCTCACCAGCTTAAATGTAAACCCATATGTCATAAGATGGGTTGCAAACTGGCTCAAGGACAGAACCCACAAGGTCAGAATTGCTGGAGCCATGTCAGACTCTAAGCCAGTCACAAGCGGTGTCCCACAGGGCTCGGTCCTGGGACCCCTCTTGTTCGGCATTTATTTTTTCGAGGTGCAAGCTAACATAGGAGGATTGTGGCTAACAAAGTTCGCAGATGACTGCAAACTGGGCGCCATAATTGATACTCCAGCGGACACAAGCATCCTTCAGAAAGGCCTCATAGAAACGGATAACTGGTGCCAGAGCCATGGCCTTAAACTGAACGCCAAAAATGTATAGTCATACCCTTTGGGAAAAACAAAGTACCCACAAATTACCACATAGGTGGTAATCCATTAAGCACGGAAGAAATAATCAGGGACCTAGGGACCCAAGTTGACAGTAACCTCTCATTTGACACTCACATTGCCAAAGTGGTTACGAAGACCTTCTATATTGCCCACCTTATCATGAAAGGATTCACATCTAGATCAAGAGAGGTCATTGTGCCCCTATACTCTTCCCTTATCAGGCCCATAATTGAGTACAATGCCCCATTTGGGATGTACCTTACCCGACACCTGCAGCAGTTAGAAAGACCCCAAAAGTACCTCACCAAGAGGATCAAGGGTCTCAAACATATGTCATATGCTGCCCGGCTGAAGAAACTCCAGCTCTATTCAGTCGCATACTGCCTACTCAGAGGCGATCTATGCCTGACATACAAGGCCATGTCCAATCCAGAATTAATGGACATGCTCCACCTCAGGAAATCCAAATCCACCAGAGCCACGAGAGTGAGAGATCTGAACCTCAACACAGAAATAAATAGGACGTGCTGGAGGGGCAGATTCATAACCCAAAGGCTCCCTACACTCTGGAACAGAATCCCAGTCCATGTTAGGCAGAGCCCTTCACTGACTCTCTTCAAGAGAAATCTTGACAAGTGGATGGGAGATCGTAGATTTACCCCGGGGGTCATCTCTGTGTCACTACTAGACAGAGGCACAGTAAACTAAACCCTAAATGGGCACAGTATTCTCATTCCAAGGGGAGGCGAAAGCCACACACACTCTGGCTAGGCTTACAAATGCCCTAGGGCAGATAGCCTAGTATGAACCTATGAACGCCCATTCACGCATGTCGCCACACAGAAGACACTCTGAGAATCGAACAGGCAATGTCTAACTGTGAGGCGACAACGCTACCGCAGCACCACCATTAAATTACAGTAATAAAGTATTATAATACAAGAATAATATTTTGATACAGACAGAAACAGAAGCTGTACATTTACAGATGTTAAATAATGTTTTCCTAGTTTTACAGAATGCAGACTTTGAAGTCAATGTTACTAGGAGTGACAGTACAGCCACAGGTCTGGATCCAGTGTAAGAAAAAAGTGAAATGTAATTTACTGTATAAGGAAATTGCACATACTTTTTAAGGACAGATAAGTAAAGCTACAGGGTGAGATTGGTTGAATTCTAGTAGCAAATGATTATATGTAACTAGTTCAAGATTTTATATACTTCATGCAAGATTTACAGTTTACAGAGACAGCACACCAGAACCAAAGACTCATATGATTAAGTTGCCAAAATGGATGTCAACTCAACAAGGTGAATTGAAAACAGTACTGTATGCTATAAAACTGTATGGAAAAAAATCAGTTAAGTATCATCAGTGACAGTTCTCACACATTAACAGCTATATTTATCTGAAGATCTGGACCACAAGAGGATTTGTAGACAGTAAGGGTAAACCCTTGCAGCATGCAAGAAATTATGTAGGCTGGAAAAATTAACAGTGTGCAAAGTCAGGGCCCACAGAGCAAAAGACAGAAATTCCTTTGTATACATTACAATTTGTGGATCATATGGTAAAATTAATTACAGACGCAGCATTAGAAAATTCAACAGATAAGACTGATTTAATGAAAGCATAGGAAATGCATGAAAATGATACAGAACTAGTACAGTGTCAGATTACTACTTTAGATCCATTTCAGTTGATGACAGAGACAACTGTGAATACAGCTAAGATAGTACAGCTTGAGATAATTAAAACTATAGAGGTTACCAAGACAAACTGATACTGCTTTTTTTGTTCTCTTTCAGACATTATACCAGAAGGCCAAGCTTGCAAAGAAAACTGTTTTTAGATACTACAAGAAATCTCAGTTTCAAGTTTTTTAGAAAGTTCTGAATTTGAGAAAGAATACTTTTCAAGATAAAAAAGTATGATTAACCTTGCTGCCCAATACTAAAACACAAGTAATTGGGGGGACAAATTGTAGAAGTGATTCATTCATGGACAGATGGGCACTATGGTGGCTCTTTCAGTACCTCAGCAGTAGCATGGGACAATACAGAGTAAGGCTTACTCTATGTTTTCTATTAATGTTGTCATTAGTCTATACTGAAAGTGTACTGTGGTAAACAAGTCACATATCAAGGCCATTGGATTATTGTTACAAAAGCCTGAAGTGAGGATTGTAAGTGTATATGAACCAGTTTATTATGTATATAGTAACAGTACAGTTATGGTCTATTGTTTTTTAAGAACTTTCTTTAGAAATAACACAGTACCAATGGGAAAAAACATAATGATACAATATACAGATGGAATGTAACTAAAGTACAGTTGTGTAAGTAAACTCACCATGAAGTACAGTTGAGTAAGATCTTACCATAACAGCAGAAGTCCTACTTCTCATTGTTGCAGTATTCTTTATTCTTGGAATATCCAGCTGAGGATAGCCTAATGTCTGGCCAGTATACCAAAGCCTTTACACCTTCCCAGAGTTGTATGTCAGACATGTGTCCTACATGCAAGGCGTAATGTACAGTGGATATAAAAAGTGTACACACCCCTGTTAAAATGCCAGGATTTTGTCATATAAAAAAATGAGACCACAATAAATCATTTCAAAACTTTTCCCTCCTTTAATGTGACCTATGACCTGTACAATTCATTTGAAAAATAAACAAATCTGTTAGGGGGAAAAAATATAAAAAATAGAAAACGTACAATATGCTGGTTGCATAAGTGTGCACATTCTTTAATACTTCGTTGAAGCACCTTTTGATTTAATTACAGCATTAAGTCTTCTTGGGTAGGAGTCTATCAGCATGGCCCATCTTGACTTGGCAATATTTGCCCACTCTTCATTGCAAAACTGCTCCAAATCTGTCAGATTGCGAGGGCATCTCTTGTGCACAGCCCTTTTCAGGTCACCCCACAGATTTTCTATTGGATTTAAGTCTGGGCTCTGCCTGGGTCATTCCAAAACTTTAATTTTCTTGTGGTGAAGCCATTCTTTTGTTGATTTGGATGTATGCTTTGGGTCATTGTCATGTTGAAAGGTGAAATTCCTCATCTTCAGCTTTCTAGCAGACACCAGAAGGCTTTGGGCCAAAAGTGACTGGTATATGGAACTGTTCATAATTCACAACACCTTGACTAAAGCCCCAGTTCCAGCTGAAGAAAAGCAACCTCAAAGCATGATACTGCCAACACCATGCTTCACCGTGGGGATGGTGTTCTTTTGGTGATGCGAAATGTTGTTTTTGCGCCAAAAAGTACCTTTTGGAATTGTGGCCAAAAAGTTCAACCTTGGTCTCATCAGACCATACCACTTTTTCCCACATGCCTTTTGGAGACTTTATGTATTGTTTTGCAAATTTTAGCTGGGCCTGAATGTTTTTCTGTGTAAGAAAAGACTTCCGTCTTGCAACCCTACCCCATAGTCCAGACATATGGAGAATACAGAAGATTGTTGTCACATGTAGTACAAAACCAGTACTTGCCAGAAATTCCTGCAGTTCCTTCAGTGTTGCTGTAGGTCTCTTGGCAGCCTCCCTGACCAGTTTTCGTCTTGATTTTTCATCAATTTTGGAGGGACGTCCAGTTCTTTGCAACATCACTGTTGTCCCATATTTTCTCCACTTTTTGATGACTGTCTTCACTGTGTTCCATGATATATCTAATGCTGTGGAATTTTTTTTGTACCCTTCTCCTGACTGATACATTTCAACAATGAGATCCCTTTGATGCTTTGTAAGCTTTCAGTGAACCATGGTTTTTGCTGTAGCAGACAACTGACTAAATGTCAAGAAGATCCTACTAGGACAGCTGAACTTTATTTGGGGTTAATCAGAGTTTCTTTAATTGATGGCAGGCGTGTACCCAAGAAGACTGAATGCTGTAATTACATCAAAAGGTGCTTCAACCAAGTATTAGTTTAAGGGTGTGCACACTTATGAAACCAGAGTATTGTACATTTTTTTACTTTTTATATTTTTCCCCCTAATAGATTTCTTTTTCAATTGAATTGTTCAGGTTATAGGTCACATTAAAGGTGAGAAAAGTTTTGAAAAGATTTATTGTGGTATCATTTTTTTATATCACAAAAACCTGGCAGTTTAACAGGGGTGTGTACACTTTTTACATCCACTGAACATGTGTATATATATATATATATATATATATATATATATATATATATATATATATATATATATATTATATATATGTGATGTACGCACACCTAAAACTCAGAACTGAAGTTCCCCCAGGAGAACCACAGCAAACCCACAGATTAACATGTCTATCTATGAAGGGAAACAGAAGGAGATAAGGATGTAAGAGAAAACTTCTCAGCCAGCAGTAGGGCAACATAAAATAAAAAGGGGGCAGTAGGAAGGGGCCGAATACTGCAAGAGTAAGATCTTACACAATTGTACTATATCCTTCCTTACCACTGCTGCAGTATTCTTTATTCATGTGAGAGTACAAAAGCTATTGGAAAGTATGGAAGAATGAAGGCAGAGAAGAGCCCTCCACAAACTCATGAATAATAGCCCTGATAAATCTTATCCTGGTTCTGGAAATGGCATCCAGCTTACTATGCTTTAGAAAATTGTGGACAGAAGGCCAAGTAGCAGCTTCCAAGCTAGATCTAGTATCCAGTCCCTTGAAAAAAGGGACTTTAGCGATCCAGGAGGAGATGGTTTACTTGGACACTGTCAAACCCAATTTCCTGGCATTAAAGGAAACAAAAAGTTGCTCAGATTTTTCTGATGCATTTTCTCTTATCCAAATAATACCTGAGCAATGTAAATCCAAATTGTGTAGTACCTATTCACTATCAGACTGTGGCAAAGGAAATAAGGAAGGAAGCTGAATAGACTGATTCAAGGACAAATAATTAACCTCCTTGGGCATTATTATTTATTTATTTAACATTTGTTTGGCAGGATAGTCCAACTGGACCACTAGTGTCTGTTTTCAGCGGAGCCCTGGGGAGAAAAGCTCCATAGAGAACAGAATAAGGAGTTGCACATGGTACAAGTAAGTAAGTTACAGAGTTTGCATGGTACAGACAGTTAGGAAACATCTTATAAAATAGTTAACAAGATTAGAAATACAAAGTTGGAGTACAACCTTATGAACAAAACACTTTGTGGAATAGCATAGATACAAAATATGTGGAAGGCATTTTCATAGAAGAAAATATTTACAATATATACAATACATACACAAAGCATCAGTACAGCACAATATATGTTTACTGCGGAGGTATAAGGAAGTAGATGGTGGGGTCAGGCTTCAGGGGAGTCCATTGCAGATGCATAAATGCTTGGTACAGAGTAATGATTTAAGAAGGTTTTTGAAAGCTGTGGTACAGTTTTGTAGTCTGAGGTTGGGAGGCACGGTATTCCATGTCTTTGCAACCTCTTTGGGGAAGAGGGATACCCCCGAGCTGTTTTTACATGGGATGTTTGTGATCAGAGCTTTGTTACTGGATTGCAATTGTGTAGTTGAGCTGTAGAAATTTAGAAGGCCAGTCAGGGAGGGTTGTTTTTTCATGACAGTATAGGATTTGGTGGGCTAGACTGAGTTGGTGGTATACTAATAAGATGGGAAATTCTAGCCAGCGTAATGCATGTAGGGGCCGGCAGTGGTGGGACTGTGACTTAGCATTGGTTGCAAATTTGGCAGTTTTGTTGCAACATGTGGAAAGTTTATTCAGGTCAGTTTTATTTAGGTTTGTAAGCACTGGAGATGCGTAGAATAGTGTAGATAAGAGATGGGTTCTGGCTATGGTAATCCTATGCTCAGATGTTTGGCATCGTTTGCTGCAATAGAGGGTCTTTAGTTTTTTGTGGACTTTTGAGATAGTTAAAAATATATGTTTACTGAATTTTAGTTGGTGGTCGATAGTAAGTCTTAGTAATTTGGTCTCTGGGACTGGGGAGATGAGGGTCTTGTTGGCTGACTGTATGGAGAAGGTAAGGTCACTAGACTTTGTTCTGAGGAATAGCATAAGTTGTGTTTTGGAGATGGTAAGGTCACTAGACTTTGTTGTGAGGAATAGCATAAGTTGTGTTTTCTTTGGGTTTAGTATTAACTGAGAATTATTTAGCCAGTTCTCTATCTCTGTGAAGGCTTCTTGAGTTTTTTGTCGGAGAGGCTGTAGGTTGGGTGCAGACCAGGGCCAGATCAGGGTTGTCTTGTCAGGGTATTGGACTATGTCAGCTTTTGTGGTTGCAGGTTGAATTTGATTTGTAAAGATGTTAAAAAGAAGGGAGCCAAGAACTGAACCTTGTGGAACCACAAGTGTGATAGTGAGTGAGGGGATAGGTCATTAAGCCATTTGACCGACTGAAGGTGGTCGTTTAGGTAACTACGTAACCAGAGCAGGGTGGGACTGTTGAGGTTGAGTTCAGAGAGGCAGGTTAAGAGTTTATTATGGGTGACAGTACTGAATGCTTTTGCTAAGTTTAGAAAGGTAGCAGAAACTAATTTGCCTTGGTTCCTGTATGGGTTAATAGTGTTGGTGAAATTAATTATGGCAGTGGTCGTTCTATGGGATGGGAGGAAGCTGTGCTTTGTTATGGACAGCAGATTGTTGGAGAGGACGTAGGTGAGCAGTTGGTGATGAATACACTTTCCTAGGATCTTTGATAGGGGTGACAGGATTGCAACAGGTCGGTATTTGGAGAGGTCAAAGGAGGGGCCACCTTTGTGAAGGGGAATGATGAATGAAGTTTTCCACAAGGATGGAACGGTGTTTTCAGTGATGGATCCATTTATTAGCAAGGAGACGGGGTAGGCTATGGCTATGGATGCTAACTGTAGATATTCGCCGTGAAGGTTGTCTGCAGTGAGGGTGGTAGGTCTGAGTATCTAGAGTTTTTGGATGGGCTGATACTGACACTGATTTGAATGAGAAGGAAGGGGAGTTTGTTTGGGCTTTAGGGGATTGTGGAGGGTTGGTGGGACTTGTATGGGCTTTAGGGGGTTGGTGGGACTTGTATGGGCTTTAGAGGATTGTGGAGGGGGTTGGTGGGACTTGTATGGGCTTTAGGGGATTGTGGGGGGTTGGTGGGACTTGTATGGGCTTTAGGGGATTGTGGGGGGGTTGGTGTGACTTGTATGGGCTTTAGGGGATTGTGGGGAGGGGGTTGGTGGGACTTGTATCATTTATGAGTTTAAGTATAGAGGAGGTAAAACAGTTGTTGAAACTAGAGGCTATGTCTAAGTTTGTACCTTCTATGTTTGGTGAGGTGTAGTGGTTTTTCCGAGTTGGAGGATAAAGAAGGATTAGTACGAAGAGACATCCTGTCCTTGAGAAAAACAAAAAAAAAGAGGAGCTGTCATGGGGGCTTCAACTTCAGAAACTCTTTTGGCAGAAGTAAGAGCCATAAGCAATACAGTCTTTCAAGTACAATGTTGCAGGGAACAAGAAAAGTCAGTGTCAAAAGAGGACACAGTCAATTTTTCAAGAACAAAATTCAGGTCCCAAGAAGGTGGAATAGGCTTTCTTGTGGGCCTGAAATAAAGGACAACTTTTAGGAATTGTTTGACTTCAAAACTAGAACCCAAAAGTGGACTCAAAGGCAGACAAGTAGAAATGGCTGACAAATCAGATTTAACATAAGACTATGCCAAATCAGAATTGAGCAATTTGCACAAATAAGAAAGGACCATAAGGATCCTCACAGAAAAAGGGTTCTGGTCATGCTTTAGACAGCAAACAGAAAATCTATTCCATTTTTCCACATAGGCTTATCTAGTAGT
This sequence comes from Protopterus annectens, assembly GCF_019279795.1. Taxonomy (NCBI): domain Eukaryota; kingdom Metazoa; phylum Chordata; order Ceratodontiformes; family Protopteridae; genus Protopterus; species Protopterus annectens. The sequence continues at coordinate 895,780,757 of NC_056747.1, read as the reverse complement.
GGGGTTTATGCCCTCCTGCAAAACTTGAAGCACATCTTCAGAAAACTGGTGCCTGAAGGGAATCAAACCCCTATCACCCAAAGTGTGAAGTGAAGTGTGGTCAAGTGACGGTGAATAACAAATCCCTTGTCTTGTGTGAGAAGAGCCATTCTGTGAGGAAAATTGTGAAGCTTGCCCCTGGCCAGGTAAAAGAGAAGGTGGAACCAGTGATGTCTATGTTGAAAGGGAGTTACCAGCAAGATTTTGGGTGTGTCCCACATGATCTTGTGCAAGATGCTGGGAAGTAGAGGAAGACGAACAGAGGAATGCAAAAACAACCCCGTCCAAGAAAAAGACATGGTGTCCTTGAGGCCATTTAACTTGGAGCTCTGGAACAGAACCGGAGAAGTTGTCTATTCAGAGGGAAGGCACAAGATCTACTTGAAGAGTACCTCCTCTGATGGACAATGTCCAGAAATAACTTTCTGTGGAGCTTCCACTCATTTAGATGTGTCCTGGAGCTGCTGAAGGAGTCTGCCACTAGTTTGTGCTCTGAAAGGATGTAAACCATCTTAAGAACTAGGTGAAGGGAACTAGCAAAATCCCAAGCATGAACAGGCAACTTACAAAGAAGGTAAGAGTTTTGTGCCCCACTGCTTGCTGATGTACCACATGGCTGTGGTATTGTCTATAAAGACCTTTAGAGGAGCTGGAAGCCAAAGGGAGTAAAAGGTCTGAAGAGCTAGGATTAGAGCCTTCATCTCTTTGATACTGATTCAGTCTGACATAAACTGATGGAACCAAAGACACTGGGCTTTCAGGTTGTTGGTGGAAGCTCCCCAAGCTCAATTAGAATCATCCATGAACAGCACTTGTGCAAGAAGAGGAACCTGAAAATGAAGACCTGGATTTAGGGATATCTGCTGAATCCACCTGCAAAGTTCAGGTTTGAGACATGGTAAAAAACAGACTGGAAACTCCAGAGGGTGGCAGTGCTGAACCCAAACAGTCTTCAGATATCACTGAAATTTCCTCATGAGGAGTTTGGCAAAAGGAACTATGGAAATGGTGGATGCCAAGAAGGTGGAGCTTGGAGAAATTCCATTGTAGGAAGAACTGCTGGAAGAGGAAGAAGAGAATAGAAATAAGCAGTCAAAGACAGGATATTAGGAGGCGGGAGAGAGGCCAACTTTGGGATGGTCTGAATCCTACAACTCAAAAACACTTGGTTCTGAGACACACGCACTTTTTGACATCGTGAGTAAATATCACACTATGCAGGAGAAGCATAATGAAGTGCAGATTTTGAAGCAGGAGCTGCTGAGATGGGGCTTGAATCAGAAGGTTGTCTAAATAAGGGAATATTTAAAATTCCTTGAAGTCTGCAGAAAACTACCACAGGGCCAGACATTTGCTAAACACCCGTGGAGCTGTAGAAAGACCAAAAGGTAAAGCAGAGAACTGATAATGAGAGGAAGAAATAGAAAAACATAAACATTTCCTGAAGAGAGGGTGAATAGGAATATGGAAAGAAGTGTCCTTCAAATCCAGGGATCAGAAAAGCCTGGGGAAGCAAATGGGGAAAAGGGTCTGAAGAGACAACATCATGAAGGAATGAACCTTGAGAAAGTTGTTGAGATAGGACTGGTCTAGAATGGTCCTTCATGATGCCTCCTTCCTGGAAAAAGAAAGAAACATTCCTAAATAAAAACCTGTTCCCTGTTGAGACAAGGAAACACATTATATGGTTCCATGTTCCATCAGATCCCAAATGGCCAGAGGAAAATGAGGAAGCTGGCAAGAAGGAGGCTGAAGCAGGGCAAAAAATGGAGGAAGGGACTTCCAAGCCATAGAATAACCTTGCCGAAAGATGGAGTGAAGACAGGCATCTGTAGTTACCTGCTGCCAAACAGGGAAGGAAAGGGTTAGTCTGAGGGACAAAGGAATTTGGCCAAGGGTGAGGGGGATCCTGGATACCAGAGGATGATTTATCAGGAAAAGAAGGCCTGTAGAGCTCTGAGTGGGTTCATCTGGGAAAACATACTTACAAACCTTCTTACTTCTAAGCAAGAATGTCTCACCTGCAACAGTGATTATTCAAACATTTACTGTTATGGTAAATTAACTTACACAAATATACTATGTGTATCAGCAGATTACCCTAGCTAACTACATTTGGGAGGTGGAAAGTTGAAGAGTAGAGGAGTCCCTGGAGAATGGTCCCAGCAAAGCCTAAGATGGACCTAGAGAAGGAATCAAGAAATAGTGGTTTACAAAAGTATGTACAGAAAACCAACTAGCAGCTTCTAGAATCCAACCCTTTCCAAAAAGCTATAATGAAGCCAAGGCCCCAGTAGAGTGGGGCTTGACCCTGCCTGGAATGTTTTTTTTTATGGTGAGTATAGCAAAGTGTAACAGCCCTAGACAACCATTTGGAAATAGTCTGTTTTGACACAGGTTGTCCCTTCTTACCTTCATAAGAAATGAACAACTGATTAGAAGATCTGAAAGATTTAGTTCTGTCAAGAGAGCACCTGAGTGGTCTGTGGACATCCAAGTTATGGTGTTATCCTTTCTCCCTCATTTTTAGCTTCAGAAAAAAAACAGGGAGATGGATAGTTTGGCTTCAAGTAAATTTTAGATATAAAATAAGGATCAATTCTCAAAGAAACCCTACAGCTATGGAAAATGAGGTAGGTTTGACTTACCATAAAAGCTTAAGAGTAAAATGGTTTTCCATGTTAAGAACTTCAAGTCATCCAGATTAGCTGGTTCAAATGAAGGAAGTGTTAGCTTCTCTAACACAAAATTAAGATCCCAAGGAGGGGTCACATGTTTTCTTGGAGGCCTCTTATGCAAAACCCCTTTCAAAAAACATTTCGATAAGAGACTGCATTGAAAGTGAAGGATCCCTGGACAGACATGCTGAAATAGCTGATAAATGAGCCTTGTTAGAGGAATAAGAAAGGAAATAGGATAGTAACTCACAAATGCTGTATAACCAGGAAACAACTAGCCAGGAAAGGGTGCTGTTTATGTTGTTGGCACCAACTAGCAAACCTATTCCATTTGCTAATAAATTATTTTCTAGCAGCAGGCTTTCTTGCCTCCATAAGTACCTGCTGCACTTTGTCAGTAACAGGTGCCTAAAAGGAATTAAGATCCTATCATCCAGGCAGTCAAGTGAAGTTGATTGGTGTCAGGGTGTATCAAACACCCCTGTCTCTGTGCGAGTAGATCAAGTCTGTGAGGAAGTTTGCGGTAACTGCCCCTGGCCATTTCCAAAAGAAGGGAGGACCATGGATGCCTGGGCTAGAAGAGAGTTGGGCTAGAAGAGAGTCACCACAGTGATATTGAGGGATTCCTTCTGAATTTTCAGAAGCACCTGGATATAGTGGCAAGTGTGGAAAAGCATACATGAAGATTCCTATCCAAGGAAAAAGAAAAGAGATCTGCATTCCAGACCTTCTTGCATGGAGTACTGGAACACAATCTTGCAACTGACTGTTCAGAAAGAAGGCAAAGAGGTCTACTTGAGGAACTCCCCACAAAAGGATCAAGTCTTGGAATACTCTCAGATCTCGTTTCCATTCATGAGGATCTGCCCTGGTCCTGCTCAGCTTGTCTGCAACACAGTTATGCTCTGACAGAATATAGGATGCCTGTAGAGTGATATTGTGCTATGAAACTGCATTACAATCTGACATGGCTAGTCTGCAAAGGGAGGTATGACCTGGATGTTCCTTGCTTGTTGATGTACCACATGACTGTTTTATTATCTGTAACAACTTGAAGAGGTCCTGGGGATCTAAGAAAATTCAGAGAATTCAGTGCCTTGATCAAGGCAAACATCTCTTATGTTTACATGTTTACATTTGTCAGGGTCTATATTATGTGATCGAAGAATCTCTTCTTCAAACACATAATAATCGACACATTACAGCGAACACTGTAAACCACAAATGGCCACATTCTCAAATTTTTTCCTTGGGAAAAATTCAGTTGTCCATTATTGGGAATTGTCCTTTTCTTCAAAGTAGAGTGATCTCGGAGTTGGTATATTTAGTTAGGGGGGTGTGGGTATCACAGCCCCCCCCCCACATCTGGGTGTGTGTGGGGGGGTGAAGCCCCCCACTTAATTAATGTTTTAAAGTTTGTTTTTTATTTTATGGCCATGTGAATTTTTTCCTGAGGAAAAAATACAAGGACGTGGCTATTCGCAGTTTACAGCATTCGCTGTATACGTGTCGATTATTATGTGTTCGAAGAAGACATTCTTTGTTCACATAATATAGACCCCATTTGTCTTGGTGTCCCATGTGTTCCATAGACCTTGCACTTTTACCTCTCCTGAAAACTGCTCCCCAAGCAATGTCTGTGGCGACTGACTGCTTTGGAGCAGGAAGGGAGAAGGGGAGACCTGGATTTAAGGATATCTGTTGTCTCCACCAAAAGATTTCTCCTCTGACAAATCACAGCACTGGGATTTGAAAAGATAAAGGATGGTGATGCTGGGACCACAAAAGATTTCAGATACCACTCTAACTTTCTCATGAGGTGTCTTTCCAGGTTATCATGAGAATCACAGATGCTATGAGACCAAAAATCTTGAGGTATTCCATTGCAGTGACCAAAGACTGAATGGAAAACCTTAGAAACAGATCTATATAAAGATCTGTTTCTCCTGTAGAAGAAAAACTCTTTGACCTGGCAAGTCTAGTAGACATCCCAGGAACATAATCCTGTGTGAAGGACTCCAGAAATACTTTTGAATGTTCTACTGGAATCCCAGTTTGTGTTAAGAGATCTCTCACCCAAGAGAGAAATTCTTGACACTATGAAAAGGACTCTAGAAAGATATGCAAGCCATCTAAATATGGAAAAAAGTGGATACCCTGTAGCCTGCAATGAACTACAACTGGAGATAGACACTTTGTAAGCACTCTTGGTGCAGTGGATAGTCCAAAAGGTAGGTCAGAGGACTGAAAATGTGCTCTAGACACACAAAACCTTAAGAAATGTCTGAAGTCTGAATGAAAAGGAATGTGATGGCAAGTAACTTTTAAGTCTAGTGTTGCCAGGAAACTTGAAAGAGGAAGAAAAGGTAACAGGTTGTGAAGAGATAATTTTGAATTTTTGCACTATCACAAACAGGTTTAGGAATGAAAGATCCAGAACTGGTCAATCAGTTTCTTTCTTTGGTAGTAGAAATATCCTTGAATAAAAATCCTTTCCCACCTGGGAATGAGGATCTAGTTCTATCACTCCTTGGGACAGCATGTGATGAACAGGTAGAAACAAAACAGTCTGAATTAGAGGATGAGAAATGACTCCTGGAAAGGAAGAATTTCATCCCACTGCCATCTGTAACCTTGAAGTATGACTTTCAGTAACCATTTGCCTAAAACTATCTGTTGCTAAAGAGAAAAATGGAGATTCAGACATTCTGGAAGAAAAAGGGACCAGGGTGGGAGGGGTTCACAAAGTTTCTTGAACAGTCATTCAAACTTGTTGGACTGTCCTTGGTTTTAGGAGGTTTGAGACTTCCTTCTGGAACCCCCTTGCCATTTCTTCTTAAACTTCTGTTTACCTGTACTTTGTTGAGACTGTGTATCCTGTTTTTTTTCCAAAACTGAATGAGGGATGCAAAGTCTTTTGGAAAACTTGGAAAAAGAGGGATGAAAAAATCGTGATCCCTGGATCAGCTTGCCCTTTTCATCATACTTTGTGATCACCTGTGCAGCAATGGGGCCAAACAGTACATCTCTATCCACAGCAGAATTTAAAATCTCATTTTTATATCATCTGGGAGATTCTGAGAACGCAGCCATGCAAACCTCCTGAAAAAAGTACCAGTGGTCATAGCCCTGGACAGTATTAACAGAGTCATACACACACACACTGTAAACAATATGTAGTGACCTGTGTTTTTCCTCACAGGAAGAAACTGCAGGTAAAATATTCTTCCTATTTCAGAACAAACTTTATCAAATGAGCCTGACAATTCAAAATTCTGAAATTCAAAGATGCACAGGTATACCCTTTTTTCCCATATCTATTAATAATTTTCCCATGCTTATCAGAAAGACTAGGATTGGAATTAACTAAATGCTTAGCAGCAGTGGAATCAACTAAAGCTATAGCTGTTCGTTCAGGTTTGGGAATAGTGTATAAAACATTAAAAGACTGAGAAACTTTATACAGCCTATTTGCCTTTTTAGGGTCAGCTGCTAACTATCAGGAAAATTGCAGGCAGTAACACACACATCCTTTAAAGCAGACAGAACAGGAGGAATGAGTATAGGTTCTGAAAAATCATTCTCTGACAACTTATATTATTTTCTGAGGGACTGAAAAAACATCATTGTTCTCCCACTGAAAACACTAATAGTCTCAAAGAAAGAGGAAACCCCATAGGCAGAAACAGAAACTGAGCTCTCCTCTGAATCTGAATCAGAAAGCTGAGAAAAAGCTGTGCATCCATTCCTGCATCCTCCTGTTCAAATTAAGGACCTTGCATCTCTTCAGGAAAAGAAGACTCCCTCTTTCTTTTACCAGAAACTAATTTACAAAAGGATCAATAGCCTGAATTAAACAATGAACAAGACCCAGTAAACTACTTATATCCAAAGAAAATTGAGGAGTAGTAGATAAATATTTGGTTTTCTGTTTCTTTTTGACAAGAAAAGTGGGGCCGTCTGTGTTACTAATGGCAGCAACTTCCCCTGGGATGGACACAGCATTCTGACAGGAGAACATCCCTGCTCCCTCTCCCAGGACCAGCAAGAGTGGCACTCCCTAGCCCACTGAGAAGACCCCAACAGCCACAGAGGACCTGGCTAACCCTCCATCCATAGTGGATGTAGGTGCTACACAAGAGGGATCTAGGGGAAAGAATGAGTGGTCTGAGGTACAGCAACTGGCCACAGCAGAGTCACCTACCTGTGGCTGACGCAAATTGCTAGCCTGCTGTAGTGGCAGAGGCTGTTTGCTTAATGTTTTTCTTTTTGTGGCTGGAAGAAGGACCAGCTGTGAGACTAGTACTCTTTTCCATGGTCAAGCTGAAAATGGTGCCTCTTTCCTGATGAAGACAAAAAGTAATTGACAGTAAACACTACCAGACCCCAAGTTACTTTTTCGACAGAAAAACACAAGAAAAAGCACTTTAAAACACTATGTCAGTCCTACAAAAGGAAAATAAATGCAATTTCTACACAGAAGTTTCCTCATATGCAGTCTGGCATATGGAATAAGGAGAATGCAAGATGCCATGAACCCCAGGTCTTGCAGGATTTCCCTTGCAGAAAGCTGGGGCCTGGTGGCCAGTTGAGAGAAGTAGGAAACTGTTTCTCTGGTGTTAGGCATGCCATCTGGGATGCTCCCAGGAAGATTATCCTCTTGGTGGGAACCCGATTGGATTTCTTTTCGTTGATTGTGTACCCTAAGGAGGTTAGTAGGTCCTTTACAAAGGCCAGGTCTTTGAGCAGCTTTTCCTGGCTGTCTGCCTGAATAAGGCACTCTAAGTAGGGATAAATTTGAATATTTCTATGTCTGCAAAAAGCAATGGCCGGAGTCAGGCATTTTGTGATAACTCTGGGAGCATTAGATAAGCCAAAGGGAAGTGCTAAGAACTGAAAGTGCTGAGAACCTGCCCTGAAGTGAAGATATTTTCTGCAGGAGTCCTTTTTGGGAATGTGGAGGTAGGCCTCTTTTAGGTCCAGGGTGTCTAGCCAAGCGTCCTTGGACAGAATGGGTAGAAGCTGCTGAAGGGTGAGCATTTTGAATTTTGGGATCACCAGGAAGGTGTTTAGAATGGACAGATTGAGAATGGGGCACCAGGTGCCTTCTTTTCTGGGTACCAGAAAAAGTCTGGAGTAAAAGCCTTGGCCTATCTGCTCTGCAGGAATGTGTTCTACTGCTTCCAAGGAGAGCAAGGTATGGATTTGCTTTTGAGCCTCTGACCACTGATTTGGTGGTAGATCTGGGAACCGTTTGGGGGTTGGAAGGGTGTGGAAGAAGAATTTGTACCCATGAGACACAATGTTCAGAACCCATTGGTCCTTGGTAATGGTGGCCCAGGTGCTTGAGTAAAAGAAGAGTCTTCCTCCTAAGGGTATGTGATGGTGGGCAGAAGCAAGGTAGGGAGGAGGTGAGTCATTGTGAGTTTTTGCCATAACGGGGTGGCTTAAAACTCCCTGGTTTTGAAGTGGAGGCAGTCCACTGCTTAGATCTCTGCAACCCATGGGATTGCTGTCTTGGAGGTCTGTTTCCACAGGGTCTAGGCTGGCCCTGTTTACTAGGTGCAGGAAAGGACCAGTGCTTGGTAGGAAAATGCATGCTGTACCTAGGGGGCTGTACCTGTAAGAAATCTTTAACAGTCTGCACAGATTTTTGCTTTTTCTTCCATCTTTTTTAACACCTCTTCTGCTTTAGTACCAAATAAGTTATGTTTGTTCAAGGGTGCATCTAGCAATTTTGATTTGACATGGTCTGGCAGGGGTTGTTCCTTAAGCCGTGCATGTCTTCTAATGACAGATCCAGTGCCTGCTGCCCTGCAAGAATATTGTTTTTTATATATATATATATATATATATATATATATATATATATATATATATAGGTTTATTATCAAAATTTCGAACCGCACTCCGTCGACTGTACTATCGTCGAACACGGAAGTTCGAAAACGGGAATGTTGAAGTCAAAAATACAATCTAGGAATGGGTTTTAACATGGGTCGAGGTAAGCGAGATGTTTGTAGTTCGGAATAATACTGAACACCTACCTCGACCCATGTTAAAACCCATTCCTAGATTGTTTTTTTGACTTCGACATTCCTGTTTTCGAACTTCCGTGTTCGACGATAGTACAGCTGACGGAGTGTGGTTCGAAATTTTGATAGTAATATATATATATATATATATATATATATACACACATATACGCACTATATCTGTATACATATGCACTATCTTCAAGATCGGACAAATGGAGAAGAAGGAGAAAGTGATTTAAAAAAATGCAAGTCACCTCCTCGAGCTTAAGTCTAGAATCAATTGGATGCCAGTAACTTTCAGTGACAATGTTCCGAGTGTTAATCAAATGGATGCCAACAAACATGTTTTCTGAAAGATGAGATCATGAACACACTAGGTGGAAATTATGTTCTTTCTCCTGGTAGTTGGGTTTACTGTTCAAGACAAAGTGAAGAACTTGGCAAATGCAACCAATTGCTCTTCTGTGCTCAGGGAACCCAAGTGAGGTGGTCTGGACACAGTGAGGATGCCACTTAGCCACTTCCCCATGTGAAGTATACCACTTACAGACCACTGGGAGGAAGCTCCCGAGAAGAGCCAGCTTGCTTGGGAATGACTGGTGAGCCATCTAGTTAATCTGGAGACTCTTGCTGACATACAGCAGACTGACCTATACTATTTAGATTTGTACCACTATGGTAGGAGCAGAACATTCACAATTTTAGTATCATATTAATATTACACTGGGAGGGATCCGCGGTGGTGCAGTGGTAGCGTTGTTGCCTCAAAGCAAGAGGTTCTCCCATTCAATAATTGGCTGGAATGCGGGGAGTGCCTTCTGTGGGGAGTCTGCATGTCCTCCCTGTGGTTGGATGGGCGTTCAAAAGACATGCGTAAATGGGCGTGCCTTCGTTGAAGGTTGGACGTCAAGCTGGCACCTTGGCGTTCATGAAAATCTACTGCCAATCATTAGTGGACCTGAGTTCCGCTGTGGCGACCCCTAACTGGGAAAAGCCGAAAGACAAACAACAACATTAACATTACACTGGGACTGCAGGTTCAGTGGGGCAGGACAGTGGTATACTGAGTAGAACTGTCATCTCACAGAAAGAGTTTCTCTGGTTCGATTCTTGATTGAGGTGCCTTCTGTGTGGAGTCTGCAATACTCTCCATGCTTACATTGGTTTTCTCCAGGTATTCTGTTTTCCTCCCACATGCCAAAGATATGCAGTGATTAGACGCATGACTTTTAAATGACCGTAGGTGTGATTATGCTTTGTGTGTGTGTGAGATATGGAAGAAAGGGTGTCAGTCCACTTCTATTCTCGAATCACCTAGTAAACTCTGTGAATGGCGGCAGTTGTTTATGGGGTTGGTATAGCAGTCAGATGTAACTTAAAGTGCTCCCCTCTGAGGGTGCCAACTAAAACTTAATGAGGACAACACAAGAGATATAAATGTCTTCCTGCATATCTTAATATCAGCTAAACCACATTACATTGCAGAGGGATTCATTTTTTTCTTCATTTCGTGTTAGTTCTTTATAAGTTGCTATTTGTACATATTACAGACATGCTTCTTTTGCTATTTTATAGTAGAACAGTTAAGTTATCTTGCTCACACATAAGCATCTTCCAAATTTAGAAGCACCATTACATTATAAGCATCTTCTTCCCTTGGCAGTCCTTGCTCCTTAAATTTATTTAGAATGGCTATTTCAAACTTATTTAATGTTAGGAAAGACTAAGTGGGACTTTTATTTTCTTCATCTGGATGTAAACAATTTTCCAGCACATCTCTGTTACTGTGATTTATTTTCCCAGAGCGTGAAATGCTGGCCAATACTGCCTGTTTTTCTCTCCTAAATGAGAAATGGCAAGCCATGAACTTTGTCTCCTACTTTTTAAGCACCATGCACACCTACAAACTCTCAAATATCTTTGTTGTGTGCCCACACATCTGATCTGTGCATGAAGTTTTTTTCTCATACTTACATATTTTTAAGTGTCTCTTTTAGCTTTTGAGGAAGAAATGAGGTAATTTGTTCACCCCTCTCTAAATGCAAGTGAGAATTAAAGCAATGTATTGAGCATCAATAACTTATTAGCTCCTGATGAAGAAATGATTGTGTTACTGTAAAACCTATGCTAGAACAATAAAATATCACAGCATCGCTCTTCCCCAGTGTTTTAAAGTCTCACTAGAATAGTCCTTTGATCCCATCCATGTTCAGATTGTTCAAAAGAATCTAGCAGTCAGTCTCTTTTTTACTTTTGTGTCAATAAGATGCAATTCTATTACCTACCAAGACATTAGCCCAAGGAGAAAAAAACACAGTCCTTCACGCTTCCATAGGAGCTATTAAATAGAACACTGGGATTTCTCTTTCATTAAAGGAAGTGATGCTATAGAGTCAATGTATGGCTTTTCAGCAAGATTAGTTCTTGAACTCATCATGTCATGTGTGTAACAGATCTAATATCCAACTGCCATTACTTGTTGTTCAGTGACACATCTTTTAGAAGCCCCAGTAGCTTAACAGTGTTCAGTCCTAAAGTAATACCTACATTAATTAACACAGTATGCACATCCAGTCATTCCTCTGTAAGCAGGGACTGATTAGACACTTATGGGGAAACTTCATAAAGCCCTTTACTTCAGTACAAGCACGTCCCTGTAATAAAGCTCAAAACATTAATCTACAAAATTTAGTAATTTTCTAAACATTTATATATGTTGCTTAATTACCATAAAATACTGCTCATTTTATTTGCTTTTGGGTTCGAAGACCAGCTCACAGGAACAGACTACACTTTAATATGAGCACTTTTGTCGGCGTAAAACCATCTGACTTCTTCAGATTAGCTGAACATAAAACATCACTTCCTTTTATACAAAATCAGTCACATGATCCCTGAATAATGCATTTCTTAAAAGCTTTACATTCAAATGAAATAAAGTAAAATCCACTACAACACCACACTACCTTTTTCAATACAATCAGAAATGCTTGTGCAACATAAAATAAATAAAATAAAGTGCAATATGCAAGTTTGGTCATAGCCTGTTCATTTACACAAGCGCCATTAAATACCACTTATTTGAGAATGTCTTCGAATATGAAAATCTGCCTTTAATTTTAGTAAGCTAGACATGGAGGCCATATCATTGAGTCCAGGTGGGTGCGTGGCATCATATCTCAGTTGCCACACTAGCTCCTTGTATTCAAGGAACAATGGGGTGGGTCCCCCCTCCCCTGGTTCACTACTTGTTCCAATGCAGTGAATTTAAAGCGGTGGTTGGGAAATTTATAGATATGTTTTGTTAAGCCATTATTCATGTTGCCTTTTCGTATGTCATATAGTGTTGGTAAATGCGTTTATTAAAGGAGTTAATGGTCTTCCCTATATTAAAATTGTTGCATTGCTGACAAATAGCAACATAAACCAAGTTCTTGCTTAAACAGTTAAGATGCTGTTGTAAAGTCACTTTACCATACCCTTTGATGTAAACAGTGTTGTTTCCAAAATATAAGGACATTGGGCACAATGTCCACATTCTTTCATGTGCCCTTTTGTTTTAACAACACCCCCTCTTTCCAACAGGATTTTTATGCTCGGATCTTTTTTGTATATTATCAAAGGGATTCTCCCCTACTTTTTAAAGATTTTCTTCATCACTACTGAAAATTATCCAGTTGTTCACAATCACCTCTCTAATGCTTCCAAAACAGGGGTTATATGATAATATCATGGCATTAGTAAAGGGTTTAACCACATTCCCAGTGTTTTCACTTATCACGGCTGTTGTTCTCATTTCCACAAGTGCTGCACTCAATAGGGGATATAAATGCCTGTTTTGTCTCTTTATCATGACTTCATCTAGTACAGGTTCTATAAAATGACTAGGGTATCCTCTGTTTAACAACATACTTTTTAAGATTTCCATCTCATTTAGGAACACCCTGTTATCACTGACCATTCTAGCTAATCTGACAGCCTGCCCCTTGACTAGAGATCTTTTATGATGCCTAGGATGGCAGCTGTTGAAATATAATAGAGCATTAGTATAGGTTGGCTTTCTGTACAACCCAAGGTAAAAGTCTCGTTCTCTCTATCCTTGCAGATGGTAATGTCCAATAAGTTGATGATGTCACTACTAGTAGTCATGGTAAACTGCAGGAACTGTGTACTTGTGTTTAAAGAAGCGAAGAATTCACCTAACTGTTCCTCAGAGCCTTCCCAAAATATGAATATATTATCCAGGAAGAGCCCATAGAACCTACAGTATTTAAACAGTTCTGATTTAAAGACAATAGTAGTCTCCCATTGAGCCAACACAACATAAAATAGGGGGGGCACAAGCCACCCCCAATGCTACACCCATTTTCTGCCTAAACAACTGATTTTCAAAAATAATGAAATTATTTTTCAAAATAAGTACCATCAAAGTCCTGAACATCAAAATTCTTGAATGACTGAGCTTAGTATTGGTACATAAAAAATCATAAAACATTCTGGTGCCTTGTTCATGTGGGACTACTGTAAATAAATCTTTGACATCAACTGTAACCAAAATTAGGTGATCTGAATAGTATTCCTTGTGTATTTTCTTTAGACAATCCCAAGAGACCTTGAGTATGTGTGGAAAACGGTCTAAAGTTGCTTTTAGGTTATAATCAATGAATTTAGCCAATGTAAAAGTTTTAGATGCCTTAGCATCAACAATCAGTCTCATTGGGGGGGGGGGGTCATTGATGCATTTATGCATATTGGGTATCCCAGAAATAGTTGGTATACGGGGACTTTGCTGTGTGAGGAACTGGGATTCGGTGATAGTAATCTGATTATTAAGTAATAAATCATTTAATATGATATCAATATTGCGATACGCAATATTCAATTCATTCACCGATATCTCCTCACAGGCGTCACTGTATAGCATTGTCAACATTTTGTCCACATAGGTACGTTGGCCCATTACTACCAAGCCCCCACCCTTGTCAGGTTTCATGATTCTTATGTGTTTATTGGCCCCAATGTCTGCAAATAGGTTTTCTTCTTCATTTGTCATGTTGGATGCAAAATTCCCTCTCTTGTTTTTATATATCTGTCTAATTTGACTTGCACAGTGGGTTTCAAACACATATAAAAAGGGGTGTAAAGGTGGATTAAATACACTAGTCTTTTTACATCCAACAGTGTTGTCTGTTTGGTTTTCACAGTCAAAGAAAAATCTAAAATTCAGTTTTCTGACATAATTTTAAGTCAAGTAAGGCACTCTCAATTTCAGGCATTCTGGCAGGAACAAAATTAAGGCCTTTTTGAAACAGGTTAGCCTATTGTTTTGTTCCACAAGCATCACTCAAATTTTATATCTTTAAATCACCGCAATCATTTGTTACTATATTACATACATTTACTCATCAAACCCTTCCTCTATTACCACTGTGTCCTTCCTCCTCTTCCCCTCCCCCGGTATATTCTCCCCCGGTGGGAGTAAGAATCCAAGCAGTTTAAATTCTTCATCTGCCCCATGTTGTAATTTTGCTGTCTCTGATATTGTATACGTTCTGACCTCCAAAGAGGTGCTTCTAAAGGGGCTTGTTCAGCATTGTCATAAACATCATTGTTGTCATTCAGTACAGGCATTTCAAATACATCGTCATGGTTCACCTCTTGAGGTGCCATGTGCCTGTTATTGGAAACAGGTAATGGATAAGTCCTCCCCCGTTCATATTAAATTCTGTCCCTCTCCAGCTTTCTAGCTTTTTTTTGGATTTTATAGCTGCCACAACTTTGTCAACATTAACAAATACAGCCCTGTACTCATTTGATTTTAAATCAAAACATAAATCATTCTTAATACGGTCATTCAAATGGTCAATGTTGACTTTTAAACAGTTTATTTTCCTGTTGTCTCTCATCAAAAGTTCTAAAAGCTCACAATCATGTCAATTAAACATTGTTAATAGTTCTTTATACAATTCAGAGCCGTTTACAATACCTGTTGGGAATTTAAACAAACGTAGCCTTTTTGGCACTTCCTCTCTCCTCAGGTATTCCCTTAGATAACAATTCTCTGTTTTAAGTTTTCTTAGCTTCAAAATTTCAGTTTCAAAAGTTTACAGTTTTACGCCGACGAAAGCGCTCATATTAAAGTGCAGTCTGCTCCTGTGAGCTGGTCTTCGTGCTTTTTTATTTTTTATACGTTTTATTCGTGTTTTGTGCTTCTTGCTTTTGGGTTTCCAATAGCTCACTAAAGTTTACTTCTGCAATTAATTCCACCTACAAAAAGATGCCTATCCCACCTTTCCTCTGGAGCAAGAAAGCAGCTAAGCACGCAAGTCCTGGGGGAAAATCCATTAGTATTTGTCAGTAATCCAAAACACAAACTAGAATGTAAGCTCAAGTAAAATGACCCCAGTGAAGAAAATAAATTATAGCGACACACAACTCTCCAAGGGTCATAAACAATGCATTTGTCAGTAATGTTCCAGCAATTTCATTTCTTTCATCTCTTGACTTACAAACATTGCCTCCCCCCAATTACCTATTAAAGTTCACATAACACCAATTTATGATTAAACTGTTCAACAAAACTGCTTATCTTCTAAGGCATTCACTTATCGCTGTCATTTCTGAAACATCAATCGCCTTGTCTCCTGAAGCCAGACAAGTCTGACATCTGTGTAGAGTTGTATTGCTAGTCCTAAATACAGCTCACCTCTGTAAGGCATGGAGGGATGAAACTCCTGAGCATTGCACAGATGTTATGAATTTGATCAATGGTCTGGTTTTTGAAGAAGCTTGTCAAGAAGGGTTGAGAATAAATGTCTGGTAAATGTCAGCTTGCCAACGGAGTGGACGGTAAAATTCTTGCTACAGGAATCACACCTGTGGGTCACTCAGTAAGTGTACACTCCACATCAGAAGGCAGGACATGAATATTCATGCTTGACAAAAACATCTCTCTCTCTCTATCTGTGTATTAGTGGGTGTGATGAAGCACATACCGGTATAGGATCATAGCATAACAGGCAGACTGCACTATGCAGACTATCAAAAGGAGGGGACTCAGGAGCAGAAAAAAATCTTCTGATGGCATGATTTTGCCTATTTGGTCCAGTGTCCTTGCATACTGAGAAATGGGTGGAACAAATGAGTCAGCAGGAGGATCCATATTCTTGAGGAAACTGAAGGGTCAAAAACAGCATAAAAATATCAAATGACATTGGCTTGCTGGATTTATTAAGTATACATTGCTGATAGAAAAAACTCTAAGGTCTACTAGTAGGCTCTTACAAGCTTTCATGCCATTCATCTTGATTCAATGCTGTCATCTCAAATTCAGTTACACAAGAAGCTAATGTGCAAGTTCTCAAACAGTTGCTGCTAGACACCTGTCTCCACCTGCAAAGAATATGTAGCACACGACCCCCTAACTTATTCTTAAAAGTGGTTGCCCTGGAGTAACCTCTCTGGCCACATTCTGGGTTGACGTTAGATGAATGGAGTGAGGTCTATTGCTTGCTAGTGATCTTCAGAAAGGGCTTAAGATTAGTAAGAAGGAAAATACCTAGGTGGCAGATTTAAATGGTGGAAACCTTGGTTGATGATGGACCTCATCCCTTACCTTCTCCAGTTACAATGGCTTACACCACAGACTGTGTGACAGACACTACAACTGATTCATGTCATAACTACTTGCCAAGGTTAGCATCTTTTTAGTGGAGATACACATCTCAAACCTTTGCTCTTGGAGGGCTATGACTTGTGGCACTACAATGTATGCTTCATTCCCAGGCAAGACAGGCAGCAATAGTTTAGGTCCCCATGAAGTGTTATGATGTTTTTTGGAAGTGTTAAGTTTCTTTGGCAAATATGGAAAATTTGTGCATGGTATAAATCAACACTGAGATTCGAATTGTGCAAGTGGCAAAAAAAAGTGGGGGGACTTGGGAGCATGAAGCTGGACACTCGTCCTGCACACTGGCACATAATAACACAATGTGTGCTGAAGCAGAACCCATAATGCCCCTGTGTACAACACTGCCCTGTAAAACTGACCCCCCAAAATAAGATCAGAATGCTGAATGTTTAAGGATAAAATACAGTTGTATTCTGCAGCATTTATCAGGACTGTTTATTGTAGACACCAGTGCATCTTCAAGTGCAAGTATCCATCTCAGAGAACATTAAGCATTAAATATCTGTAGTGCATATCAAATACCACAATGACAACCCAACCATAAATCTCCCTAAAAAACAAACAGATCAGTCCTAAAACACTGAAATCCACCAGCATGAATCATTAAAGTGCAGCACACACAGTGCCAAGTTCCCCCCAACGCTCCACAAGGGGTTAAAACTTCACCATACACAAATCTGTTAATTAAACATACTAACTCCATGATCACACAACCAGAGTGAAAGGAGAAGCATCCAGAAAGGATGAACAAAGACTACACAAACTGCATGTTTGCAGTTCAACTAGTACGACAATAAATGCAGTCAGGATAAGGGAAACAAGGAAATTGGAGCGAGTATTTGTAGGGAAACTACATTAATCTTCTGTTTAACCTGCCAGACCATCACATGCTCAGTATAAAATATACTGTGTTACCTAATACTGCAACAACAATTAGCATGTTCACTACTGCTTCGTAGAGGGAGGAATTTATAAGATATTTTGGTACATAATAAATTTAAATATCCCACTGAGACATTACAATATAGGACTATGCAGAAATTAGGAACTTCACTCTGTGGTCATTGTAATGTATGTCATTATATTGTTCCAACTTTTAAGTATATAAATAGCCATGTATTTGAGGTTAAAAATATATATAGCTGTAATACTGAAGGTATTATTTATGCTTTGAAATGTCCGTGTAACCTTGTATATATAGGAGAAAGTAAAAGGAAGTTTAAAACTAGACTGCAGAAGCATGTCAGGAATATTATAAATAATAAAAAGACAGCCCTGTTGCTAAACATTTTATGCTGGTCCACAATTCTAATCCAAATGTGTTACAAGCCGCTATCTTAGAACATATTATGAAAGGTGTATTTTCTGATAATTTGTATAAAAAGAAGTTGTTATATAAAGAAAGTATTTTTATTTTGAAATATGACACTTTATTTCCTCAGGGTGGAATGTAACTGGAGGCTTCTTATCTGATGTGAAAGTAGTATTAAGTATTTTTTAATGTTTATTGATTAATTGGTTTAGGCTGCTTGTTTAATTGTTAGATGTATTAGGGTATATAAACTGTGTAAGTTATGTGATGTTTTATACTCCTTGAAGGCGGTTGCCGAAGTGCTAGAGGTGTAATAAACTTGTGTTTTAAGTGGATTCTTCGTCTGTGGTCTTCAGTTCATCTTTTCTTTTTGGTTCGTGCAGTGTTTGGTCTGTTTTTATGGCGAATGAATCTTCGTTTGGGATCCCTAGGCTCTTAAGGGATGACACACTGGAAGGTAGTCAAAAAAACTATGGACAGTTTTGTAATGCATCAGAAATTCAGAATGCTGCAGGTATGGCTGGTTCCAACGTTGCTAATACTTCTGCTTCAGTGGGTGTTTCTTCTACTTCACATTTGTTTGAAAGGCTTGAACAAGCAAGAAATTCTAGAGTGAATGATCCATTTGCCTCTGTGGGACAATTTGGTCCTTCTTTCAGTCCTTCTGGTGAATCAAGTGCTTTAATAAGTAAGTTAGAACAGTTACTGCATAAAGAAACTGCTGTATACTTTTAATCTGTTAAACTTGCAAAGATATGCTGACTTAGATATTACACCTAGGGGACTTCCCCTAAGAGCCTTTAAAAGTCCCTCCACTCCTTTTGATATGTCTGATGAAAGGGATGTGCAATTTTCTCAGAAATGGTTATTGGCAGCTCATCGTTGTACTTTAGAATGGATTTCCATTCTATTAGAAAGAGATTGTGTGAAACAAAACAAGCTTAAGGAAGACATTAGAGCTGCCTATAATGACTTATCTAAAAGACTTACATCTATGCAGTTTGACAAGTTTTTAGCAGATGTGAATATTGGTCTAGATAAATATGAAAAAGAACTCACTGACCGGAAATGCACAAAACTGAAAAGAGATCTAAAAGACTATCACAGTAATCGTGCCTTTTTATGGCAAAAACCAACACATTTTCAGCATAATAAAGGCTCTGGTCCCTTTAAGAAATCACCAGCTCCTTCTAGGAGTGTATTTTTTGCTTCAGATGTTTCGGGTGTTTCCTCTAATGGTGGAGGTGAAGGAGAGCATTTTCCAGTGTTACCAGCAGCTCAAAATCCATCTAGATTAACCTCAGATTTTCAGAGAGGAAACCAGCAGTTTCAGGAAGAGCAGAGAGAGCAAAGTGAGCGGAAGAGAGGAAGATTTCAGTCTGGGAACTTTAACAATCGAGAAGGACACAGTTTCAATGATAACAAGAGAAGCAAATGGCATTAGTGTGACTGTAATAATGTTGTGCAAGATATTCTTGACAGTTCTGTGTCTTTTGTTTACAAAGATGTGGGTGAAACAATCCATGCAGCTGCTGCATCTGAGTGTAAGAAAATTTCTATTGTTCATAACATTTCTGGTGTGTCTTTATCTGTAGATCAGATGAATGTTTTGAATTATGGTCTTAAATATATACCCACAGTGCTGCCTCAGTTACATGAATTAAAGTGTGATATTTTTAGACTGTGTAGAAAATACATCTAATATATATTTTTTCCAATAAACAGTATAAAGAAGCTGATGGTAGTTGGTTAGAATCTGATAGTTTAGAGAACAGTTTTTATTCTTGTGTATCTGACCCTGAGGAATGCTTTGACTATGCAAGTGACTATAATGCCTATAGTTTGTTAAAAACTGATAAAATAATGATCAAAAGTGATTTTATTCCTCCATACCAACATGAACATATAAAATGTTTTTCTCAAATGTTGAATTTTGCTGTAGAAAATGCTTTTTGTGATTTTATGCAGTATAAGCATAAGTTGGTATATAACTTGAATAAAAAGGAATGGAGGGAACTACAGGCATTAGCGAATAATGAACATCTTATTATTAAACCATGTGATAAAGGTGGTAAGATAGTGGTGATGAATGTTGCTCAATATTATAAAATGTGTATGACACATTTGGATGATAGCAATACCTATGTTAAGAGTAATACAAATTAATATATTAAGGCTATGAATGACTTTGACATATCTAAGGGAGTGAGGTTAAAATATTTTTCACAAAATGACAAAGATAAAAAGTTTAATACTGATGACAGTGAGTTGGCTTTATTTTACTGTCTTCCAAAAATTCATAAAAGTGGGGTTGACCCACCTGGTAGGCCTATTGTATCTGCTCAAAAATATTTTTTATCTAATATCGGGAAATTTTTGCATGAATATTTATTCCCTTATGTAATAAAATTACCTAGTTATATTAGGGATAGTTTTGATTTTTTGGAAAAATTATCTAAAATACAATGGAGTGCAGGTATGTTTTTTATAAGTGTTGATGTTGTTAGTTTGTATACTAACATACAGTGTCAGTTTGGACTAGAAGCAGTAAAATATTTTTTGGGTGATAGTCCAGTAACGTATTATATTATTGAAATATTGGAATTTTGTTTGAATAATAATTTTTTTATGTTTAATGAACAATTATACAGACAAATCAAGGGCACTGCCATGGGGGCATATTTTGCCCCCATGTATGCCAACCTGATGATGGGTTTATATGAGTTAGAATGGTTATATCATACAGATTTTTTTTTTTAAATTATGTAGTTAGTTATTTTCATTTTATAGATCTTGTTTTTATTTGTAAAGGCGGGATATCTTATGTTGGTCAGTTTATAGAAGTTATGCAACATAATAGATTTGGACTTTCCTTTGACGGAATACAGGTGGGTAAAGATATAACTTTTTTAGACATGCATCTGATTTTGGAGGACAGCAATATCTTACGTAAGTCTGTGCATAGAAAATTTGCTGATAGTAATCAGTATTTGATGGGGACTAGCTGTCGTGCAGTTCATGCTTTGGTCTCTTTGCCCTATGGGGAATGTATGAGACTTAGACGGCTATGTAATACTGACATGGACTTCTTTAAAGAAATTAGTGTGACTAGTGAGATGTTTAGATTGAGGGGCTACAGTGAAGCTGGTATTCAAACAGCTATAGATAAGGTTATTAATGAACAACATAAAGTTGGTACTTATAAGTATGGAAGTAAGGGGTATAAGTTAGATGTTAGAAATCAACAGAAAAGATTAGTTTATTTTGTCTCTACATATAGTGTTTTCAGTGATGTTTTAATAGATATTGTTAAACACTACTGGAATTTTTTGTTTAGATCAATGGACCTAAAAAATGTATTGTCTAGGTCTTTAGGCATTTCATTTCGTAGAGGTAGGAATTTAAAAGATATCTTGGTACACAATAAATTTAAATATCCTACTGAGACACTGCTGTATAGGACTATGCAGAAATTAGGAACTTCACCCTGTGGTCATTGCAATGTATGTCATTATATTGTTCAAACTTTTAAGTATATAAATAGCCATGTATTTGAGGTTAAAAATATATATAGCTGTAATACTGAAGGTATTATTGATGCGTTGAAATGTCCGTGTAACCTTGTATATATAGGAGAAAGTAAAAGGAAGTTTAAAACTAGACTGCAGAAGCATGTCAGGAATATTATAAATAATAAAAAGACAGCCCTGTTGCTAAACATTTTATGCTGGTCCACAATTCTAATCCAAATGGGTTAGAAGCCACTATCTTAGAACATATTATGAAAGGTGTATTTTCTGATGATTTGTATAAAAAGAAGTTGTTATATAAAGAAAGTATTTTTATTTTGAAATATGACACTTTATTTCCTCAGGGTCTGAATGTGGAATGTAACTGGAGGCTTCTTATCTGATGTGAAAGTAGTATTAAGTATTTTTTAATGTTTATTGCTTAATTACTGAACAGGAACGTTGCGAGGGAAACAACCATAAAACCAGCAATACTGTGCTATCTTCTCTCCCAACAAACGAGGAAACACAGTATTGTGCGACTGCCAGAACTTTAATTAAACACAAAAGTGCAAGAAGTAAACATAGAATATAACTTGTACATAAAATATTGAGTTAAGCGCTTTCACCTATTACATCGTAGGCTTCTTCAGAACTCAATCAAACATTTTAATATGCCATTATAAATAAACTTTTTGGCGCCAATTTCACTGAGTGAACTCAGATTTAAAGTGCCATTGTCCTTTTCATTTGTTTTCAATAAAATACATAACAAATTCATACAGCTATACCTCCATAAAAAGTAAATCACTACAAATGTAAACTTGAATAGATATTTTATATTGTCTAAAACTGGTGCTTTGTAGTTGCCCTTCCGTTTAAAACATGTTGTAGTACATTCTACTAATATTGACAGTTAAAAGTGTATGTACACTGTCTGCTTAATAATAATAGAAACTGATTGTAATAAACTAATGTAAAAAAGTGAATTGATATACAAATTGATGTTAACATTATTATTATAAATTAATATTAAGAATAAAATAAGAAATAAAAATAATAAAAATATACTAAAAATATAACAATTCAATGCTCTGCTGTTAAAAAACTATTTGAACTCTATTTGGACTCTGTTGGTAGAACTCTATATAAGACCCAAGATGTTTTAGTTCATAATTAACTATTGTTAACTGTGCAAGAAATGTATACTGCCTTATAAATATACTGTATATGTTAAAATTTTTTAAATATAATTAAAACTGCTGATTAAAATTGTATTGCAAAATGTTAAAAATGTAATTAGATCATGTTGTATTTTAAAAAAATTTTTTTAAAAATTAAATATATAAACTGTTGTGTATAAAAATTATTAATGGGTTGTAATATAATAAGAACATAATACCAATATTAGTACATAACAACATTAAGCTAAAACCTTAACCCAATAAGGGTTTGATGGCAATGGTGTCATTTAATCCTGGAATTGTAGCAGCGCCTGT
Source organism: Protopterus annectens (assembly GCF_019279795.1). Taxonomy (NCBI): domain Eukaryota; kingdom Metazoa; phylum Chordata; order Ceratodontiformes; family Protopteridae; genus Protopterus; species Protopterus annectens. The sequence continues at coordinate 895,757,992 of NC_056747.1, read as the reverse complement.
GTATAATTGCCACCAAACTTCTCTGTAACTTAGTCGTCCTTTTATATTGCCCCCCTTCCAATCACATGTGATGTGTTCTATAATAGCAAATTTGAAATTATGTAGGTCTCCTTCACTCTCAATGTGTCTATATAAAGCGTTGTTACGATCTTTTTTCCGAATACAATATAAGTGGTCGTATATTCTTTTTTTAAAAGCCCTCTCTGTCTTCCCAATGTAATATGCAGGGCACATTTCACATCTAGCAATATAGACCACATACGTAGTGTTACAGTTCCCCTTCTCACACCTGATTGTTGTCTTGTTAATGTTGTCCAGAGTGACTTTAGTGTGACTCATAATGTATCTGCACTGGTTGCAATTGCCACATTTACCAGTAAATTTGTCTATTACATTGAATGTGTTATTTCCTTTTTTGCCGTCAACATTCCAATCCTTGGTATTTGAAGTGTTCCCACTTTCAAGTATTCTTTTTAAATTGTGTGACATTCTGTGAACAAACGATGGTTTGTCTCCTACTATTCGTGAAATTTCAGGATTAGTTGTGAAAATACTCCAATGTTTATACAAAATTTCTTTCACCATACTGGCATAAGGTGTGTAGGGTAAAATGTATGCCATTTTGTATCTGTCTGTTTGGTTGTCTGCTGTCTCATTGGTTGCTTGCAGTATTATTCCTAATATTGGAACATATTTAGTCTCCCTTTGAGATGTCACGTATTGTCTAACATCCTGTAACATAATTTTGCTGTATTTCCTATCTGTAAACATTCTAGTAATGTACTCAAACTCCAAAATCGTGTCCTCTTGTCTGGATGTCATTCTGGCTGCTCTAATGAGTTGCCCCTTAAAAATATTTCTCAACATCTTTTTAGGGTGATTACTGTCATATTGTAAATAGTCGTTTGAGAATGTACTCTTCCTATGTATTTTTGATTTAAAACCTTTTTCATCTTTCGAAACAATTGTATCTAGATATGGCAAACCTTCCTTATTAGATTCATAAGTGAATTTCAAAAAATCACTACTGTTGTTAATAAAAGTGAAGAAGTCATTTAGTTCATCTCTGTTTCCTTTCCACAAGATGTAGATGTCGTCCAAAAATCTTGTGTAATGGGAAATTAGGGAGAAATATTTGCTCTTAAATAAAATTTCTTCTTCCCAATATAACATAACAAGGTTTGCGTAAATCGGGGCACTGGCCGACCCCATAGCCACTCCCTTACTTTGTTTGTAATACTCTCCCTCAAACGATATAAAATTGTTTTCCAAAACTAAGGACATGCAGTCCATGATGAGACAGATTTTATCCCAATCAAAATTGGTATATTTCCTGATGCTTGCACAAAACATATGCAAACCTTCTTCGCTAGGTATACACGAATACAAATCAATGACGTCTATAGTCACATAAATTAAATCACTTGTGATGTTGTCTATAGGGTATTTTCTTAAGAAGTCCCAGGAATCTTTCAGTAAATGGGGGATATTTTTGTATATATCTTTTAACCATACATCTACTAGTTTACCTAGTGGAAATGTTTTAGATTTTGTGCCCGACACGATAGGTCTAAATGGGGGGTTGTCTTGATCTTTATGTATTTTGGGTATGCCTACCAAGGTCGCAGTAATTGGGTATGACACCTTTAGAAAGTTGTATATATCATTATTGATTCTATTGTCTATCCAGAACTCCTCCAAGTATGAACTAATCCTCTGATAGGCAATGTTTATTTCATTCAAAGAAATTGTGGTATAATTGCCTGTTTCCGTCAAAATGGCATGAATTTTGGACAAGTATTCCAACTGATCATATATAACTATTCCACCCCCCCTTGTCAGGCTTCATAATGCGTATACTTTTATTTTCCTTCAAATTTTGTAACTCCTTTCTCTCTTCTTTAGACAGATTGTCTCTCACTTTAATATTCTTAGATGTGTCCATTAACTTATAAATATCCCTTTGTACTTGTTTTTCAAAAAGTTCTACTACAGTGTTCGTGTATGGAACAAAAGTACTTTTGGGTTTTAACAAATAACTATCCCCCTCTACACTGGGTTTGTTTTTCTTTTTGTTCTGAAACATGATAGATAAATTTAATTTGCGGGTAAACAATTTAGTTTCTATCAAATGATCAACTAACCCAAATTTCGGGGTGGGAATGAACTTCATACCCTTAGATAATAATTTGTAGTGAACATCTTCCACCTCAAAATTAGTGTAATTGTAAATTTTGAAGTCACTGTGTTCATTTATTTTGTAATTATGGTCAAAATTGTTCTTTTCTATAATCACTTCACTATCATTTAGGTAATTGAATGTCAATTCCATTTGTTCCCCTTGTAAAATTCTGGTCTCACATCCTGGGGATAATAGTTTCTCCTCCCCTTGAATTCTACTTTCTTCCAATACTGCGGGTTCCAATTCCTTCGAAAATTCTGTTTATGTCCTTCATCTTCATCATACCATTCATGTTCTCTCTCCTCTCCATATGCCCCCCCTACTGTTTTGTTCCCACTCTGTTGTCTATAGAACCAATCCTCATGTTCGTTAGGCCCTTTGGTTCTGTTGCCCCTATCATTGTTCCATCTGTATGCCCTTTTGTCCCTATACTGTGTAATGTCTCTGTTAATTTTTTTGCACTTCCTTTCATGTATAATATTGGATTTCTTTTCCACAATAGAAAACTGTTTGCTATACAAATTGTTCCATTCATCAAATAGTAAATCACTTTTAATTTCTACATTCAATTTTTCAACCTCATCAATTAATTGTACTAAAAGTTCATCGTTGTACTTAATTATCATATTCATAAACTTAAATCCACATTGATCAAAAAAATCATTAAAATCATCAATTACAGTTTCTTTAATATCTACTCCTAATGGTATTTTAAAAAAACGAAGTCCCATTGGGACTATTTTCAAACATATACATTTATTTAAATAAGCGTTTTCTATTTTTATATTGTCAAGCTTGCACATAATGTCTCCCATCTTATGAATCTTGTCCTTCAAAGCTAAATTGTTAAAATTTCTATTATTAGGGGGTCTTTCTTTCCCCTTATTGAACTCATCAAACTTGCGTTCACTAATTATAAAATCATTCAAATAACATTTGTTACTATAGTCATCATTAGGCTTGTTCGATAATCTAGAATGCAAATCAGTACCTTTATTAGCCTTACAAGTACCCACTGATTTAGCGTAGGTCTTTACAGGCTTAACATGTTTGGATTTAGTCCCAGTTCTTGCCACAAAATCGTCGTCCTCTTCAAAATCGTAAATGGAAAAGTCGAAGGTGAATCCTGTAGAGTCCATTCGATTGCTGCCCGTAATGTTCCTTGTCTGCTGCCCGGCTGGTAAGTCAATATCGGCGCTGTCCCCAGAAGGGTTTTTGTGTTTAGATAAAATTAACCCTTCAGAAAAACCGTCCGGAGTTAAATTAAGCTGATTGTTGGAGCCATTGGATAAGTTGCGTTTTTGCAATGCTCCACATTCACCAACCTGTGCTTCAGAATCATGTCGAACATTAGCGTTCCCTTTGGGCACGCCTTCTTTGTGTTTGCTGGGTTTTGCAGAGCAAATTTTAGCTTTGTCTTTAGTATTAGAAGCAGTATGCTCCTTACTGCTACTGCAAATGTTCTTATTACTATTGTGAACCGGATTGGTGTCACAATTGCTGTTGAACGACAGTTTTTTAAAATCGTGTTCCACTTTGTGCATAAAGGAGGTAAGCGTGTGCACTAAGTGTTTTAATTCACCTCTGATTTCCGCCAACTCTACACCGTGGGTGCACTCGTTGGATCTGCTGGGTGTCTCGTCCTGGGAAGCGGTCGCCAAAACTGTATTGCCCTCCATGACAACTACTGAACAGGAACGTTGCGAGGGAAACAACCATAAAACCAGCAATACTGTGCTATCTTCTCTCCCAACAAACGAGGAAACACAGTATTGTGCGACTGCCAGAACTTTAATTAAACACAAAAGTGCAAGAAGTAAACATAGAATATAACTTGTACATAAAATATTGAGTTAAGCGCTTTCACCTATTACATCGTAGGCTTCTTCAGAACTCAATCAAACATTTTAATACGCCATTATAAATAAACTTTTTGGCGCCAATTTCACTGAGTGAACTCAGATTTAAAGTGCCATTGTCCTTTTCATTTGTTTTCAATAAAATACATAACAAATTCATACAGCTATACCTCCATAAAAAGTAAATCACTACAAATGTAAACTTGAATAGATATTTTATATTGTCTAAAACTGGTGCTTTGTAGTTGCCCTTCCGTTTAAAACATGTTGTAGTACATTCTACTAATATTGACAGTTAAAAGTGTATGTACACTGTCTGCTTAATAATAATAGAAACTGATTGTAATAAACTAATGTAAAAAAGTGAATTGATATACAAATTGATGTTAACATTATTATTATAAATTAATATTAAGAATAAAATAAGAAATAAAAAATAATAAAAATATACTAAAAATATAACAATTCAATGCTCTGCTGTTAAAAAACTATTTGAACTCTATTTGGACTCTGTTGGTAGAACTCTATATAAGACCCAAGATGTTTTAGTTCATAATTAACTATTGTTAACTGTGCAAGAAATGTATACTGCCTTATAAATATACTGTATATGTTAAAATTTTTTAAATATAATTAAAACTGCTGATTAAAATTGTATTGCAAAATGTTAAAAATGTAATTAGATCATGTTGTATTTTAAAAAAATTTTTTTAAAAATTAAATATATAAACTGTTGTGTATAAAAATTATTAATGGGTTGTAATATAATAAGAACATAATACCAATATTAGTACATAACAACATTAAGCTAAAACCTTAACCCAATAAGGGTTTGATGGCAATGGTGTCATTTAATCCTGGAATTGTAGCAGCGTCTGTGTATAATTGCCACCAAACTTCTCTGTAACTTAGTCGTCCTTTTATATTGCCCCCCTTCCAATCACATGTGATGTGTTCTATAATAGCAAATTTGAAATTATGTAGGTCTCCTTCACTCTCAATGTGTCTATATAAAGCGTTGTTACGATCTTTTTTCCGAATACAATATAAGTGGTCGATATTCTTTTTAAAAGCCCTCTCTGTCTTCCCAATGTAATATGCAGGGCACATTTCACATCTAGCAATATAGACCACATACGTAGTGTTACAGTTCCCCTTCTCACACCTGATTGTTGTCTTGTTAATGTTGTCCAGAGTGACTTTAGTGTGACTCATAATGTATCTGCACTGGTTGCAATTGCCACATTTACCAGTAAATTTGTCTATTACATTGAATGTGTTATTTGACTTCTTCACTTTTATTAACAACAGTAGTGATTTTTTGAAATTCACTTATGAATCTAATAAGGAAGGTTTGCCATATCTAGATACAATTGTTTCGAAAGATGAAAAAGGTTTTAAATCAAAAATACATAGGAAGAGTACATTCTCAAACGACTATTTACAATATGACAGTAATCACCCTAAAAAGATGTTGAGAAATATTTTTAAGGGGCAACTCATTAGAGCAGCCAGAATGACATCCAGACAAGAGGACACGATTTTGGAGTTTGAGTACATTACTAGAATGTTTACAGATAGGAAATACAGCAAAATTATGTTACAGGATGTTAGACAATACGTGACATCTCAAAGGGAGACTAAATATGTTCCAATATTAGGAATAATACTGCAAGCAACCAATGAGACAGCAGACAACCAAACAGACAGATACAAAATGGCATACATTTTACCCTACACACCTTATGCCAGTATGGTGAAAGAAATTTTGTATAAACATTGGAGTATTTTCACAACTAATCCTGAAATTTCACGAATAGTAGGAGACAAACCATCGTTTGTTCACAGAATGTCACACAATTTAAAAAGAATACTTGAAAGTGGGAACACTTCAAATACCAAGGATTGGAATGTTGACGGCAAAAAAGGAAATAACACATTCAATGTAATAGACAAATTTACTGGTAAATGTGGCAATTGCAACCAGTGCAGATACATTATGAGTCACACTAAAGTCACTCTGGACAACATTAACAAGACAACAATCAGGTGTGAGAAGGGGAACTGTAACACTACGTATGTGGTCTATATTGCTAGATGTGAAATGTGCCCTGCATATTACATTGGGAAGACAGAGAGGGCTTTTAAAAAAAGAATATACGACCACTTATATTGTATTCGGAAAAAAGATCGTAACAACGCTTTATATAGACACATTGAGAGTGAAGGAGACCTACATAATTTCAAATTTGCTATTATAGAACACATCACATGTGATTGGAAGGGGGGCAATATAAAAGGACGACTAAGTTACAGAGAAGTTTGGTGGCAATTATACACAGACGCTGCTACAATTCCAGGATTAAATGACACCATTGCCATCAAACCCTTATTGGGTTAAGGTTTTAGCTTAATGTTGTTATGTACTAATATTGGTATTATGTTCTTATTATATTACAACCCATTAATAATTTTTATACACAACAGTTTATATATTTAATTTTTTAAAATTTATTTTTAAAATACAACATGATCTAATTACATTTTTAACATTTTGCAATACAATTTTAATCAGCAGTTTTAATTATATTTAAAAAATTTTAACATATACAGTATATTTATAAGGCAGTATACATTTCTTGCACAGTTAACAATAGTTAATTATGAACTAAAACATCTTGGGTCTTATATAGAGTTCTACCAACAGAGTCCAAATAGAGTTCAAATAGTTTTTTAACAGCAGAGCATTGAATTGTTATATTTTTAGTATATTTTTATTATCTTTATTTCTTATTTTATTCTTAATATTAATTTATAATAATAATGTTAACATCAATTTGTATATCAATTCACTTTTTTACATTAGTTTATTACAATCAGTTTCTATTATTATTAAGCAGACAGTGTACATACACTTTTAACTGTCAATATTAGTAGAATGTACTACAACATGTTTTAAACGGAAGGGCAACTACAAAGCACCAGTTTTAGACAATATAAAATATCTATTCAAGTTTACATTTGTAGTGATTTACTTTTTATGGAGGTATAGCTGTATGAATTTGTTATGTATTTTATTGAAAACAAATGAAAAGGACAATGGCACTTTAAATCTGAGTTCACTCAGTGAAATTGGCGCTAAAAAGTTTATTTATAATGGCGTATTAAAATGTTTGATTGAGTTCTGAAGAAGCCTACGATGTAATAGGTGAAAGCGCTTAACTCAATATTTTATGTACAAGTTATATTCTATGTTTACTTCTTGCACTTTTGTGTTTAATTAAAGTTCTGGCAGTCGCACAATACTGTGTTTCCTCGTTTGTTGGGAGAGAAGATAGCACAGTATTGCTGGTTTTATTGCTTAATTGGTTTAGGCTGCTTGTTTAATTGTTAGATGTATTAGGGTATATAAACCATGCATGTTATGTGATGTTTTATACTCCTTGAAGGCGGTTGCCGAAGCGCTAGAGGTGTAATAAACTGGTGTTTTAAGTGGATTCTTCGTCTGTGGTCTTCAGTTCATCTTTTCTTTTTGGTTCGTGCAGATCAGTCCTAAAAGACTGAAATCCACCAGCATGAATCATTAAAGTGCAGCACACACAATATAAATCAGTTTTTGCAGTGTGCCAAGTTCCCCCCCAACACTCCACAGGGGAGTAAAACTTCACCCTACACAAATCTCTTAATTAAACATACTAACTCCATGATCACACAACCAGAGTGAAAGGAGAAGCATCCAGCAAGGATGAACAAAGACTACACAAACTGCATGTTTGCAGTTCAACTAGTACGACAATAAATGCAGTCAGGATAAGGGAAACAAGGAAACTGGAGCGAGTATTTGTAGGGAAACTACATTAATCTTCTGTTTAACCTGCCAGACCATCACATGCTGAGTATAAAAGATACTGTGTTACCTAATACTGCAACAACAATTAGCAGGTTCACTACTGCTGCCATCATTTCCCACATGATTAAATTCTAGTAACCTCACATTCAGTCTACTTGACAGAAAAGTGACTGTTAATACAGAAAGCCTTCTCTTACTTTTTACTTCATGGAGCCACTAGTTAAACTGCAGACAATTTGTTCATCAGATTAGCATCTACAGCCCTCCACAGGCACCAAACTGTAGATGACTTATACCTACCAGCACAAATTCCAGTTTAAGAAACCGTCATGTTTCCCTCAGTGTTACTCAGTAGTCATGGAGAAGCAGGTGACTTGTTGGAATAGATGAGCGCTACCCATCAGTTTTCCTTATGCAATTTTTTCCCTCAGTGTAAAGAGGTAGTTCCCTGCTATAAGCCAGAAGTAACTGGGTGAGAGCATCCTCTGTCATGTGCAAGCAGCTTTGCAGGATGGGTGCCTTTGCTACCCAGTGCCTCATAGCTGTGAAACCTAATTGTATTACTGTACTTATCAGCAGATTTAACACCATAAATGCTTTAAAAGTAGATTTAAGTCAGGAGCAAAGCAAAGTATAGCAATACTAACTTACAGTCTAGTTGCATCTGCCCATTGTAAGTTATCTCTGAGAATGCTGCCAACACAATCACATACACCCACTTTATGCAAAAATGTGGTATCTTTTCAGTATTAAGCTCTCTCGTGGAAAAAAAAATCTAAATAACTAAGTTCTCTAAGGATAAAATCCTAACCGTTTTACCCTAAACGTAATTCTAAATAACCCAAACCCTAACACTTTAACCGTAACTCTAAAACAATAACCATAAGAATAACTCTAACTCTATTCCTAAAACTCTAATGCTAATCCTTTATTCCAAGTGGTAATCCTATTACTAACCCTAAAATTCTAAATGTAACCCTCAAACTTTCAGTGAGAAGGACCAAACAGTAGAATTTCAGGAAGTGACACATTACTTATATATAGTGCCTACCCAGCAAATTTTAAGTTTGATTCCAAATTTAAACTACTTTTCCTATAGTTCTGTTCACAACTTTAGAAGACGTTCAATGGAAATGAGTGAACCATCAATGCAGTATAGTGACTACAGAAGTAAAAAAACTATTATAACAAATGCACCAAGAAGCTTAAAGAAATGATGCAAACACATGCAGGCATGTACAAAAATCATATTTCTGCCTTCCAGGGACCATTACCCAAACCTTGTCAATACAAGCAGGCCTCTTCTTAGCAGATCAGTACCAAACAAGAGCTGTGACCATGTTAAAACCAAGAATGAAAAAGCTAATGCATAAAAAATCCCCTTTAACTATGTTCTGAAACTCTTTCTCTGGCCTAGTCAATAAACTAATCAAAACCCGACATGACTCCATTGCAAACACAGTATGGAGTGAAGGGGAATGACTCAATACCAGGGAAATAAAATGCATTACTGAATGCTAGCTAAAAGCCCTTACTGTAAATCATGAACCTAGTCTCAATAATCTAGCCAACTCAACTTTTAAGTTTTTGCTGATCTGAACACTTTATAAAGTAGGGGCATTGAACAAACAAATAAACAAGGTTATTTGAAAATTTGTATAATTATTTTTGTAAATATACCCAATAAGCTGTTTCTCTACAACTGTTCAAGTCTTATATGCTTGGGTTCCATTTGCAGTGTTTTCATCACACTGTGCTTTTTTATGTCTCTCTAAAATCATACTGAGCTGATGAGAGAACATGAAATGCATAAAGAAAAACTTGCTCCTTCACCGAGTCAGAATGACCTTGGAATGAAAATAATAAGGGGATGGGAAAGTCGTGCATGGGTTTTACTAGTTTTAAAGTGCGAATAGTTCAATTGCTAGATGGTTCATGACCTTGCATGAACATGTATTTAGATGTTCGGTGTACAAAAAGTAATAACTTTGAGGCTGTAGGGTAGAGTAATTGTGTTTCAAGGAGCTGTGTTTCAACTTACCAAACTGAAACCTAAAAACACAATTAATATCCGATAAATATCCAATATAATATAAATTACGACTGCCTAAATAAGAATTTCAGAACACTAACCTATTCCAGTTCAATTTCATCTTAAATGGCACTCAGTGGATTTCTAGCCTGCAAACAAAACAAAGTCATTATGCAAATGTTGGTCTGCAAAATGCATAGCTTAGCCTGCAGTTCAAGTGGGTACAAAATCCAGTCTTCAGAAGTTATTTATGCCTCTTACTCAATCGTGCAGTCCCAATGAAAAGTCCATGTCTTGGGCACTTTACAAGACACTGTGAAGCTTTCATCCAGTGGGAAAATCTGAGTCTCACTCATCCCTTATGATCGCCATGGAACGTGTCCTGACTGTACTCTCTGAAGTGAAAAACATTACTTCCAAGAGCAATATATCTGTTTGATAACACCTTTAGCACAAGTCAGTGCAGTTCGGCAAAATAGAGCACAGCGGCATCCCACTTAATCTCTCAGCTCACCATGAAATATGTCCAAGTTGTACTCCCTAAAACTACAAACATCACTTTCAAGGGCGGTATTTCTGCTTGATAATACCTGCAGTGCCACACTCAGTGTTGTCCAGCAAAATACAGCACAGGGGAATACCTTCACTCTCTCAGATAAGAACACAACGTATCCTGGATCTACTCTCTAAATGTAAAAATGCCACTTCCATGTTTTAGACTTGTGTTTGATAATACCTGTTGCTAAGCTCAGTACAGCCCTGCAAAACTGAGCACAAGGGCAAGCAAAATACTGCTATTTAATAAAACAAGGCAAAAGCTAAAAACAGCCAATTAATCCAAACTTTCTTGTTCCCTGGGTTCAGCTAATCACCCAGAGCACCAGTCAGTTACCTTCTCTTGTGGGGCAATGATGCTTGGTGCGGGGGTAGACTTTCCTTGCATTACATTAAAGAGGAGTCAGGACAGCTTAGTAGAGAATTTAAATAAGTTCTGCTTCCCTGGAAGTAGAAAGGATCAGCAGCAAGATCACATATAAGCTAATGTAGATGACTATATAAATATACACACACGCGTGCGCACACACACACACACACACACACACACACACACACACACACACACACACACACACACACACACACACACACAGACAAGATGGACATTTTTTTGCCCTTGATTACTAGGAATGCCCAACCAGGACAAAAATCCCTTTTCAGCTAAGGCCAGGGAAGAAAAGCTCCAAAGTATAGTTGTGTACATTTACCATAAATGTAGATGTTCGAATGTATTCACTGCTGTCTCTTTTTCCATGATGTCAGGTCGTCAGGGGTATAAATCATGCAGCCGACGTCATTACATCAGTTTTTCTTGCCCCAGATGTCAGTTGCCCCCAATGGGAAGTAATTAAATCTATAAACATGCAAGGTTATACCTCAAACAAAAAAGCAAATACACCAAAAAGCTTTTAAGCACTGAAAAGGAGAGAAGAGGTATAGCCAAACGAAGTCAGGGGGCTGGAGGAGGGTAACTAGGACTGCAACAGTGAACACACTCGAACATCTACATTTATGGTAAGTGTACACAACTGTACTATGTTCTTCATGTTTCACTGTTGCAGTCATTACATTTGGGTAGATTCCCAAAGCTAAGGATGGGAAGAGGAATTTAGATAGCATTAGGACCAGCTTAAGGCCCTGCAAAACTGCAGTGGCAAAGCCAGCTCTGGATTTAGAGAAAATTGGCAAATAGTAATGCTTGGTGAAAGTATGTACAGAACTCCAGGTAGCAGCTTCTAGGATGTCCCTGGTAGGTACGCCTCTGAGAAAGGCTGTAGAGGTAGATGCAGTCCTGCTTGAGTGGGATCTGATCCCCTGTGGGATAGGTTTTCCATGGTGCTTATAGCAGAAGTGAATGCAATGGCCTATCCATTTGGAGATAGTTCGCTTTGAAATAGCCTTCCCCTCTGTCCCTGCAGCAAGTGCCACCAGCAGTTGCTCAGATTTCCTTTGAGGTTTAGACCTGTCCAAGTAGAATCTAAGTTGTCTGTGCACATCTAAGGAGTGCAGTATCCATTTCCCTTTGTTCTGTGGATTAGGAAAGAAGGTAGGCACATGAATGGACTGATTAAAGGCTACAATGGATACCACCTTTGGCATGAAAGAGGGATTGGTCCTGAGGGACACCCTGTCCGCATGAAAGATGAAAGATGATGAAAGGCTCCACTTCCATAAGGGCCTGTAATTCAGATACCCTTGTTGCTGAAGTGATGGCTAAAAGGGAAGCTGTTTTCCAAGAAAGGAATTTGAAATTTGCCATAGCAGCTGGCTCGAAAGGAGGAAGGGTGAGTTTCTCCAATACAAAGTTAAGGTCCCAGGCTGGAGTTGGAGCTCTCCCGGGTGGTCTTAGATTTTTGGCCCGTCTGACGAACTGCTTGAGCAGTGGAAGAGAGAAGAGGGGAGGTTCTGTGTTATAATGAGCTGAAATGGCTGTGTCGTGAATTTCTATTGAGGAAAAAGACAGGCCCTTGTGAAGCATCTCAGTTAAGTATTGTAAAATCTGAGGTAAATTAGGCACTGCTGTGCTTATCCCTTGAGATTGGTTCCAGGCACAGAATCTTTTCCATTTTTCAGCATAACATTTTCTAGTACTAGGCCTCCTTGCCTCGAAAATGGCATCCATCACTGGCTTACTGAGGGATGGTAAAGGAGAACTTAGGTAATTAGCCAGGCTGCTAGGTTCAGTGTTTGAAGCTGAGGGTACAGAATCTGGTTCTCCTGCTGAGACAGCAGGGTAGGAGTTTGAGGCAAAATTATTCTTGGCTTGTCTTGTTTGATCTTTAGTAGTACTTTGGAGAGCAGAGGCAGAGGAGGAAAGGCATAAACTGATAGGTTTTTCCAGCTGAAGGACAGAGCAACTACTTTCCAAGCTTGTCTGTGGGGAGTCCTTGCACAAAATGTTTCCAATCGATAGTTCTGGGGGGAGGCAAACAGGTCTATATCTGGGCTCCCCCATTTGCTTGTCAACATGTTGAAAATCCTTGGTTCCAGTTTCCACTTGTGTGGGTCCATGAGGGTTCTGCTTAGTCCATCTGCCAGTGTATTTAGTTTTCCTGGCAGAAATTGAGCTTGCATATGTACTTGGTAGCTCAAGGCTGTGTTCCACAATGCCATGGTTAGTCTGCAGAGGGGGTAAGAATGTGTACCCCCTGCCTGTTTATGTGCCACATAAAAGTGATGTTGTCCGTCTTTACCACTAATTGTCCTGGAAGAATGTGGTCCTTGAAGGCTATCAGAGCATTCTGTACAGCTAACATTTCTTTACGATTTATATGAAGGTGCATTTGAATTGGGTTCCATTTGCCCTGAATGCACTTCCCTGCCAGGTGCGCCCCACCCATGCATAGTCTGATGCATCTGTCATTAGGGTTTGGGCGGCAGGTGGTAGTGTGAATGGTAGTCCCTTGTTTTGGTGGCAGGCCTCTGCCCACCAAAGGAACTCTAGGCGTAGACAAGGAATGATGGGAATCATTGCTTCTAGATCCTGAGAATGTTGACACCATAGGCTTTTTAGATACCATTGTAGTTTCCTCATATGCAGTCTTGCAAATGGAATTAGAAGAATGCAGGAGGCCATGAACCCCAAGGCTTGTAGTATTTGCCTTGCAGATAGCAGCGTTTTTGTGACCACTTGTTTGAAGTAGGTTGCCAAGTGAATTTGTTTCTCTGGCGTGAGGAAAGCCATCTGGGAAGTTGTATTCAAGCTTGCTCACAGGAATATAATTTGTTGACAGGGTACCAGGTGTGATTTCTTTTCATTTATGGTGTACCCCAGACAAGTTAGCACCCTCTGTACAAAAGCCAGATGATTCAAAAGTATGTCCTGGTTTTCTGCCTGAATTAGACAATCGTCCAGGTATTAGTATATTTAAATATTTCTATGCATGCAAAATGCAATGACTGGAGCTAGGCACTTTGTGAATAACCTTGGTGCAGTAGATAAGCAAAAGGGCAGTGCAGAGAACTGATATTGTGTATAGCCTGCTTTGAAGCGTAGGTATCTTCTGCAAGATTCCCTGATTGGGATGTGCAGGTATGCTTCCTTTAAATTTAGTGTTGCCAACCATGCATCCTTCCTTAGCATAGGAAGCAACTGGTGAAGAGTCAGCATTTTGAATTTTGGAATCACCAAAAAGGTGTTTAGAGTAGGCAGATCCAGGATAGGATGCCATGAATTGACTTTTCTGGGTACCAGGAAAAATCTCGAGTAGAAACCTTGTCCCTTTTTCTCTTCTCAAACCACGATACTCGGACACCAACTAATCCACAAGAAATCCGCTAGACCACTGAGTTCCTCTGTACAAAAAGACTTTATTCAGATAAAACGCTTGTTTAAAAATGCTTTTCGTCCGACAGAATCGTTGGACTTCAGACAAAAGAAAAACGTTTGATGCCATTCAAATCATGTTTAAATAACCTCCATCATGTCACCTGATTAACAAATGAAACATTTTAAAGTTACAAATACTTAAAATTATTTAAACTGTTAATATAAAACTTAATATTTTAAAACCAAACATATTGTGTTAGCAGCAACCAGTTAGATCATGCAAGCATAATAATTAGTTCTGATAAAAATGAATATAATGATAATAAATAACATATACAAATTAATTGTGAATGATAAATCAGAAAAACAATATAAAAACAATAAAAAAATTATTATTAATAATAATGAAAAATCACCCATTCCTCCATTTCTAAAACTAGTAATAGGCTAAATTCTCATATTTCTCATCATTCTCATTCTCATCATTATTATTAATAATAATCTTTTTATTGTTTTTATATTGTTTTTCTGATTTATCATTCACGATTAATTTGTATATGTTATTTATTATCATTATATTAATTTTTATCAGAACTAATTATTATGCTTGCATAATCTAACTGGTTGCTGCTAACACAATATGTTTGGTTTTAAAATATTAAGTTTTATAAACGTTATTTGAATGGTATCAAACGTTTTTCTTTTGTCTGAAGAAGTCCAACGATTCTGTTGGACGAAAAGCATTTTTAAACAAGCGATTTATCTGAATAAAGTCTTTTTGTACAGAGGAACTCAGTGGTCTAGCCTTTTTCTCTTCTGGTACCAATTGAATAGCCCCTATGCTTAAGAAAAAGAGTACTTGATTTTGGGCCTCTTCCCACTGCTTTGGAGGTAGATCCAGCCAACTGCTTGGAGTTGGTGACGTGTGGAAGTGAAATCTGTATCCTTGGGACACTATATTAAAAACCCATTTGTCCTGGGTAATGAGTCCCCAGTTCTTTGCATGAAGTGCAATCTTTCACCCCAAAGAGGCAGTCAGTTGAGAAGTGCTTGGAAGTTTTAAAAAGAAGTAATTGTGACAGTTTACCATAGGGGGAGTTTTATTACTCCCAAATTTGGAAGTGGAGGCCCCCCACTGCTTAGTCCTGTCCGCCCCCTGGGACTGAAGCTTGGGTGCTCTGCTGGATCTGGGTTTGAACTGAGAAGGTCTGGAAGAGGCAGGAAAGGACCAATTCTTAGAAGGCCAATGCCTACTAAATCTTGGAGGTTGTACTTGTAAAAAGTCTTTAACAGTTTGCATAGATTTAGCTTTTTCCTTCATCTTTTTAAGAACTTCTTCTGCCTTGTTGTCAAACAGGTGGCCCTGATTTAAGGAAGCATCCAGTAATTTCGCTTTAACATGATCTGGCAAGGATTGCTCCTTAAGCCAAGCATGCCTTCTAAGTACAGACCCAGTTACCGCAGCCGTACAAGATGCCTCTAGTGAATCAAAACCACATTGCAATGTATGTTTACCAACTTGTTCAGCAGAATGCATAAAATCCTGTAAATCCTTATTTTCAGCACAATCAGGAGTCAACATCACTTTCTGTTTAAGCAATCCAATAATATGCAACTGATACTTTAACATATGAAACTGGCAATTCAAGGTCCGAATGGCCAAAGTTGCAGAAGTGTATAACTTCTTACCCATCTATCCAGTGCCCCGGAGTCTCAGAGGGGGTAGGATTTTTGACAGTAGTAGCTTTAATGCCCTTGGGTCCCTGTGAAATGGTTTCAGGATCCGCAGTAGGATTTTTGAAAAAGAACTTGTGAGAGTCAGGAACCCTGTAATATCTATCAGGTTTTCTGAAAGCAGAAGGTAAAGAGTCAGGGGCCATGCTAGATTACGAAAAGGCATCATCAACAATGTCCAGTACAGGAGTTATAGCTAAAGGCCTGTGCTGGGGCAGGAGTAAGAAACTCCTAAGCCTCTTTTTAGAATCAGAGAAATCCTGATTTTCCCAACGAAAAAGCTCCCTGAGAGTATGCAAGGTTTCACCAAAAGAGAAATCCTCTTGGGGGGAGCAGAGGGAATAGAGTCCTCAGCATCAGAATCCTCATAGCTAGATAAGGGTAAATCCTGGTCATCAGAGGAAACAGAAATTTCAGAATCCTGGTCAGAAGTATCATAAGCAAAGTCAGTCCTAGGTCTCTTAGAAGGGGAAGGTTGGCTTTCCCTGATTAAAGTAATAAGGTCTTCAGTCATTCTTATAATTTGTTCTTTAGGCATAGAGGCCTGACCGTGCGGTCTGGGCATCAGTTTTCTAGCCATGGTTTGAGTTTCAGGCCTTGAAGAAGAAGATGGCGTTGGTTTAATATGCAAGTCAGTAGGCCTGAATACCCTCAGAAGCCGGTGCCTGCACAGCGGCTCCGGACCCATTCAAGATAGAGACATCCGCAGGTTCCACAGTAGAAGCATCTTGCGGCATACCAGACTCTGAATGGGTCTCAGTAGAGGCTTGCGAATCTGAAGTAGCGGGTATCAGCAGCTGCGAAAGCTCCTCAATGAGTACCGGCGAACTGGGCGGCCTGTCTCTGTCTTTATCTTTGCGTTTCTTTGGAATGTCGGTAGTCGGATGGCTTACCGAAGACATATCAGGATAAGTGAACCGAGCACCAAAAAATGTAGAAATGCAAATATACCGATGACGGATAGTTCATGGTTTAAATAAGGCACAAAACTGACAGTGAGGTACGTCGTGGTCAGGACCTAGGCAAGGAATACAGTACGAATGAAAATCTTTATGAGGTATTTGCTTTCCACAAGAAATGCAATTATTTACTTTTACTGACATTGGTTTAGAGCAAGAAAAAGTTTCCCCAATGGGGTACTTCGCTTTTAGTTGAAGACTTCGGTTCTGAAACTCGAAAATGAAAATTTCAGGAGTCGGCCGACCAACACTTGCGAACTGCTTCTGCTTTGGGCACCGCACGGCAAGAAAGACTGATGTAATGACATCGGCTGCAT
The DNA here is from genome assembly GCF_019279795.1 of Protopterus annectens. NCBI lineage: Eukaryota > Metazoa > Chordata > Ceratodontiformes > Protopteridae > Protopterus > Protopterus annectens. The sequence goes on along the minus strand of NC_056747.1, from coordinate 895,740,732 downwards.
GTTTTATACCCCTGACGACCTGACATCACAGAAGACGAGACAGCAACCGACGCAGGACCCAAGACTTTGTTAATCAGGCCGACTGAGGGCTACCTGCAAGCAGATAACCCAAATGTAATGACTGCAACAGCGAAACACGAAGAACATCTAAGTATTACATGTTGTTGTTGTCTTTCGGCTTTTCCTGGTTAGGGGTCGCCACAGCAGAACTCCAGTCTGATAATGATTGGCAGTAGATTTTTATGTGCCGAGGTGCCAGCTCAATGTTCAACCTTCAACGAAGGCATGCCCATTTACGCATGTCTTTCAAACACCCACCCAACCGCGGGGAGGACATGCAGACTCCACACAGAAGGCACTCCCCACACTCCAGCCAAGAATCGAACGGGAGAACCCCCCGCTGTGAGGCAACAACACTACCACTGCATCACAGCGTAAAATCTGAAATAAATGTTTTAAAATCCAGTCTTCAGAAGTTACTTATGCCTCTTACTCAAACATGCAACATTTTATATCGTCCACAACCTAAATTTAGTATCAACTCTTTCATAGATGCACACAAGCCAAATGTGGCATCAGCTAAAACATCTCATCTTAAATGAAGCACTGGCAATCTTGAACACAACTGTTTTAGATATTCTAAATGTCTGAGCGCCCTGAGAAGAAATTGCTTCAATACCAACCCCGGACACTGGTTAACTCAGAATGCAAAACAATTAATTAGGAAAAGAGATAGAGCCTGGAAGCAGTGGCACCAGAAATAACACCTCAGGCCTTCCAAATCTAAAGTCAGGTCAACACCTCTTTTTTTTTTTAAATAAGAAACCTCTATTAAATTATTACTTATGACACAGGCAATCATACATTTATGTAAATGAAAACAAACCATATTGAAGCATTTTTAGTTGCAAACATTATACATCACTTATAATGTATTCAGTCATTGTCAAACATTACATAGGTCATTCAAATTCTCATTCTTTTAAACCTCCTTCCTCATCCAAAACATTATTATGCATGTACTGTTCCCACAATTCCCATTTTCCATGTCATTTCCATCTTTGTTATTATATTCACTGTTTGTAGTGCAGTTGGTTTACACTTCCATTCCCATTTTCTAGTAATAGCTTTATTGGCAGCCACCATAATTAGACTCAGCAAGGCCCTACTATGTCTAGGCAATTCCTATTCTTTACCATAGTTATACCAATTTGCTCACCCAGTATTTGTGATAGAAAAGTCTGCAGGGAATTTTTAAAGTCTGCCAAGTCATTACATTCCCAAAAATAAGTTCACAATTACCTCTTTCGTCCCCATCACACCTCCAACATTTGCTATCTACCTGAGGAAAAATACCTATGTAAATACTTCCAAGCAAAGATTCTAAATCTTCTAGACTTTGTTCCATATTTGGGAGATATAAATATATCCCTCATTGTTTCTTTGTGAATTGCTTATCCAATCTCTCTCTTCCCAATCCATTCTAACCTCCTCTGATTGATTCTTATATCCTACACTAAGGCACTGTACGAGCACATCCACACATGCATGAATTGTGCCATCCCAAATAGAACCAAGATGCTCTCATCCAAAAAAAGAAGCTAATCTGGTGGTCCCCTGCCATAAACAAACTTTACAACAAAAGGAAGAAACTGTTGCAGAAAAGAGGAAAATCCCAGGATGCAAAAAACTGCCTTACCAGCCTCAGTAAGAAACTGAGATCCCTCATAAAATCCTCCAAAGCTAGTTACGAAAATAAAGTTGCCAAAAATTCGAAAGACAACCACAAGGCATTCTATAACTATGTCAAGAATCTAAATGGCAATGCTCAGATCTGCTCTGGGCTAAAACAGAATGGCATTAATTATACTGATCCCAAGGATATTGGCAATAACCTGGCAGATCGATTCAGTGCCAACTTCACCCCCCTCTCACCCCCTAAATGGCCCATCTCAATACCGGAAGACTGCCAAAGTCTGGTAATAACGGCCATACAGGTAAAAAACTCACTCTCCAAAGCTAAGAATACAGCATCCATGGGACCAGATGACATCCCGGGCTGTGTACTACATGAACTACAATATGAACTGGCACCTCACCTAAGTGTCATGTTTAATCATAGCCTCACCTCAGGTTTCGTGCCCACTGAGTGGCGCAGAGCTACAGTTATCCCACTCCACAAGGGGGGATCCACCTTGGATCCCGGAAACTACTGTCCCATCAGTCTGACAAGCCTTATCTGCAAGGCCATGGAGCGTATTATCATGGAACTTATAAACAAAGACATTGGCAACCTTCAAACACTGGACCCCACCCAGTTTGGGTTCGTGAAGGGCCGATCATGTCTCCTGAACCTGATTGACTTCTTAGAATCAGTCTCAAGAGCCATGAACAAGGGTAAGGTGGTCCACACAGCCTATCTAGACCTTGCCAAGGCCTATGACACCATCCCCCACTCTGGAATCATAGATAAGCTTACTAAGCTGGGCATTAATCCCTACGTCACCCAATGGGTTGCTAACTGGCTTACTGATAGAACCCACACTGTAAAAGTAGCCGACTCCAAATCCAGCTCCAGACAAGTGACAAGTGGAGTACCTCAGGGTTCAGTCCTGGGACCGCTCTTGTTTGGCATCTATTTCTCTGAAGTATAGGCCAACACTAAGGGACTTTGGCTAACAAAGTTCGCAGATGACTGCAAACTGGGAGCCATTATTGAATCCCCAAATGATGTGGATACTCTACAAAAGGGCCTTACAGAAACAGATGCTTGGTGCCAGAGCCATGGGCTCAAGCTCAATGCCAAGAAATGTATAGTTATCCCCTTTGGGAAAAAACATGTATCCGTGAATTACCATATAGGTGGCAGTACACTAAACACCGAAAGTGTGATAAAGAGACTTAGGGACACAGGTGGACAGTGGTCTCACCTTCGATAACCACATCACCACAACAGTCAGGAAATCCTTCTATGTGGCACACCTCATCACTAAGGGCTTTTCATCCAGAAAAAAGGAGGTCATTGTCCCACTGTACTCATCCCTCATTAGACCCATTATAGAATACAACGCCCCATTTGGTATGTACCTCTCAAGACATCTGCAACAACTGGAAAGGCCGCAGAAATACCTCACTAAAAGAATCACAGGTCTAAAGCAGATGCCCTATGTTGACCACCTTAAAAAACTCCAGCTACACTCTGGCATATCGTCTACTCAGAGGCGACCTCTGCTTAACATACAAGGCCATGTCAAACCCAGAGCTGTTGGACATGCTACACTTAAAGAAATCCCAATCCCTCAGAGCCACACACTCCAGGGATCTAAACCTTGTCATCACAATAAACAAAACATGCTGGAGGGATAGGTTCCTGACCCAGAGACTCCCCAGACTCTGGAATAGATTGCCCATACATGTCAAGCAGAGTGTCTCTTTGGCCCTCTTCAAAAGGAACCTTGACGATTGGATGGGAGAAAGGAAATTCACCCCGGGGATCACGTCAGTCGCCCTGCTAGACAGGGGTCCAGGGAAGTAAATAGTGTGGGAAGAAATAGCCAGGGAATTGTTATGGCTAGGCTTGTATAGGCTCTAGGGCTGATAGCCTAGTACCAACCTTATGAACCTATGATCATGCAACATTTTATATCCTCTGCTAATTATGCCTTTTTTAACAGCAGCTTCTGTTCTATATTCTGCTAAAAACTCTACCAATACTGGTCTTTTGCTTAGGATTCCCCGATTTCTTTCTCTTTGCCTATATTATGACATCAATCCTTGATAGGGAAGGCAAACTCTAGCTTGCAGTTCAAATTAATTCTTGGCCTCTTCCCATTCTATTGTCTTTGCCAATACTTTGATTCCTTTGACAGTTTTCTCCAATAAATTCCACACCCCTCTTGCCTATTGTCTGTATTACTAACTGTAGTCACCCTTATTGGCAGAATCTCCTTTCTCCATTTCATGGTGTCTTAGTTCTTAGAATACTTTCTGCTACTTTATGAATATAACATTCTGAATGGTTATTATTTTCCATATGGATCTGCATCCAAAATCCCATTCTCTCCTTGTTTCTTGAGCTTCCCTCATTTCGTCATTATCCCTTTCCACTTTGAATTATAAATTTCTGCTTGTGCTATGTATAGGAGCCTTAACTGTTTAGCTTTAAATTACCCCTTCAAATCAGTTAATCCCAAACTAGCTTGTTCTATTAGAAGAATCAGCTTATATCAGGTCAACAACTTAGTAAAAAAATTATATATATATATATATATATATATATATATATATATATATATATACATATATATATATGTATACACACACAAAAGCATTTTTTACTTTACATTAAAAATAACCATAAACAAATTCAAAGATTTCCAGAGCTTCTGTTAGCCATCTAAACCCTGACAAATCCCCTCAACAAAATCCTATACCCGGTGACTTCAACTATAATATAGCCTGCTCTTTTAACTCATCTTTCTTCTACATGGCCACTTCCCTTTTTTCAAAACACAGTTAACCTTCATACTCCATTCCACCCCAATCCCACTGACTCTACTACTTTCTCACTACAACCTGTCTTAACCACAACCATCAAAAAAACTCCTTAAGATTAAAAGAACCATTTTAGCAGGTAACAATCTTCCAGTCAAATTCATTAAACTGGACACATATGCCCTGGCCTTTCCAGTCTCAATACTCATCAACTGGTTCATAACTGGAACACAAGTTACCAAAATCCGGGAGCAAAGCTAAGTATTACCTTTACATAAGGTGGCAAATCTAATGATCTTAGTAATATCCTGCCAATTGCTACAACACACTACCAAAGATGCTAGAAAGTTGTGTTTGCTCACAATTACTATAGCACTTCTTAGACAAGAACCTACTCTCTAGCTTCCAACATGAATTTTGCCCTAACCACAGCACAAATGCCTTAGTGTTTTCCCTAAATACCATCAACCTGTACTGTAATAACAATCTTTGGGTTTCTGTAACCTTTCTCAATCTCTCTCTCAAAGGCACTTGTCACAGTCTCTCATTCTAAACTACTTCATAAACTCACCACTCTCAACCTCTCAAATAACACTTTCAAATGGTTCCATAGCTACCTAAGTAACAGAATGTAATATGTTAAGTGCAAACAACATACTCTTCCTTCCTCCCTCTAAAGCGGATGTCTCTCAGGGCTCTATAAAGGGCCATTTGTTCTTTAATATATTTGGAAATGATCTACATATCACCCCTGGCCCCTCCTCGCTTATTCAGTATGCAAATGACTCCACCCTTGTTTAAAATGCAGGAATCACACTCCTAAAGTGAACCCTGTTTATATCAACATGACTAATACTCAAAGCTAAAGTGACAACAGTCAAGCTCTTCCTACATAGATCCAGTCTTGTCATATACATTAATTCTTCCATTTCCTCTCTCAATCATACCTCTCAACCTCTTAATGCAAGAAATCTGAACAAAGGTTGACAAAATGAGGGGGACAAAGGCCCAGAATACAGGGACAGATTTTAAATATTGCTCTTATAAACTTAGAAAGTGGCTAGAGTAAAAGGGTTTGTGTTAATGTGTATTTTCTGAAGGATTTGAAGTAAGAAACTCAAATGTGTGTCATTATTTAGTGACTTTAATCCCCAGATCATCCCAGTGATTTCCCAGAAAAACACACATTTTATGAGGAATACACCAAACATAGGAGTCAAAAATCTGGACATTCTGCAAAAATCTGGATGGTTGAGAGGTATGTCCTGAATACTGTCTCAAATAATAAATTCCTCTAAGTTATCCTATAAAGTAAATTAAAATCTGGCCTCTATAAATTCATGGTCATAAAATCTCATCAAAGACTAGGTGACTTATACCGAATGAATACCTATCTCTTGGAAAAAACAGAAAGGCTAGACTCAGTGCTTAACTCTTATCCCATCTATTTTATGCTGCCCCAATCCACACTTACCTACTTATTACTCAACAACACAGACTAGAGCAATACTATACCTAAATAGCAAGATTTGTCTCCAATCTCCCTAGCAGATCTCACCACTGCATTGCTCTACATAAAAACAACTGGATGGAATTTGCCAGTTACCTTCAATACATGCAACTGAAAGTAGCACACTCTATTCCGCACCAACCATCCAAATGTCCTTCCCCGGATGAAGTGGTACTGACCCTCAAGAAAACGCCAGTCTAAAGAAAAACACCTTGTTTTACTACGACAAGGCATCAAGTGCACTGTGATGCCTTGTACTTGTGCCATGTAGCCAAACTTTGGTACCAGATGACATCTGCCCTCAGACAACCTCAAACTCCAAACAGTTTCAAGAATAATCTCCTCAATCATATTCTTAACTTTGCTCTTCCTCTCTTGGTTAATCAGTTGTTGCACCCCCCCCCCCCACCAATATTCCTTCTCTCAAACTACAGAGATTCTCCTTGTATCAGCAACACTAGAATTTTCATAACTGTTGATGTTAATCCTGAACCTTTTCTTTTCTGTAACTTTGATTATGTAGATTAACAAGGCTTACAATCACTTTGTCGATCGATTGACATTTGTGCGAAACTGCCTTTCTTTGGCCGAACTGAAATTACGAATGCCACAATGTCAAACCTTACAATAGCGAGCATTCGCTGTTGTAAGGTACAACATTGTGATATAGATCACACTATAGTGGGGATCGGGAAATGTACCCTTTCCTCACTGTAGTGCGATCTCGTAGTTTGTATATATAAGTAGGGGGTGCGGGGGGTGCAGGGGGGCTTTCCCCCCTGCAAAAATGTTTGTTAATGTTAAATGGAAGTGCAGCATTTCAGTAAAGTCGACATGTTCAAAAGTTCGACTTTACTAAAATGCTGCATTCGACATTTTTTGTGTTTGGTATTAAGATTTCCGAACATGTGATTCAGACATCTTAACAGTCGAACGGAGTAGATTCGAGTATGAGATAGTAAACCGATTAACAATACACCCCCAGCCACCCACTGTTACACTCAGTCTTCTAGGTCTTTATATATATTTCAGTAACTTTGGATCTCTGTCAACCTTAACTCTTGATATTTGTCTCTTCTTGTACTCCTGTTACTACTCTCCCACCACCAGCTTACACTAGGTGCTCATTCTTCACTTGAATACCCCTTTTCGAATTTTTCCTTCTTTGACAACTGCTACTTGTCACAAACACCTAACCTACATTATGCCACATCTAGATTTTATCTTCATATGTGAAAGTAATAGCCCAGCATAATGCATCAGAGATACTTCAGGTACAACTAACACTGGGTAAGACTGCAATCCAGGTTGTAGCCTGCTATAGATCCCCCACCATATCTCAAGACTCCCACTTCACACTCTTGAGCACCCTGGAAAATATTAAGCTTCAACCCAACACCCTTATACTGGGTGTCTTCAATTACCCTTCCATCAACTGGGAAAACTACTCAAGTACCAATACACTTGCCCACCGTTTCCTAGAATTCATTAATTCCAACACCTTGGACCAACTCATTCATACTCCCACTAGGGGCAGCAACATCCTTGACCTTGTTATTACTAACATGGGCGACTGTTGCTCTACACCATCAGCAAACTCCTCCCTGGTCAGATCTGACCACAAGCTAATCACCATAGATATCCTCATCCTACCCACACACCCCCGTAAAGGTAACCACCATGAAAAACTTCTACAAAGCAAACTTTGGCCTTCTAAAAACAGAAGTGGCTAACTTCACGACACCTATGCAAATGGAAAATGGGTTTATGACTGCTGAATCATACACCTATGCACTGTACGAACACGTACACAAATGCATGGAATGGGCCTATACCAAACAAAACCAAGATGCTATCCTCCAAAATAAGGAAGCCAATCTGGTGGTCCCCTATCATAAACAAACTCTACAACAGAAGGAAGAAACTGTTGTAGAAAAAGGTGAAGTCCCAAGACTGGAAAAACTCCCTTGCTAGCCTCAACAAAAAAACTGAGATCCCTCATCAAATCCTCTAAAGCTAGCTATGAAAACAAAATTGCAACAGACATCAAAGACAACCACAAAGCCTTCTACAGTTATGTCAAGAACCTACATGGCAATACTCAGCTCTGCTACGAGCTACAGCACAATGGTAACTCCTATACTGAGCCAACCGATATTGCCAACATACTGGCCAAAAGGTTCAGTGCAAACTTCACCCCCTAAAGGGCCAATCATAATACCGGAGGAATGCCAAGTACCCAATATTACTGCTGCACAGGTTAAAACCGCACTGTCCAAGGCCATGAATACAGCTTCCATGGGACCTGATAATGTCCCTGGCTGTGTTCTACATGAATTACAAAATGAACTGGCAAAACACCTGTCTGCTCTGTTCAATCATAGCCTCACTTCAGGCTTTGTCCCTACTGAATGGCTCACAGCTACCGTCATCCCACTCCACAAAGGGGGAGCAACTACAGACCCTGGGAACTACCGCCCCATTAGCCTGATGAGTCTGGTGTGTAAGGCTATAGACAGCATCATGTTGTTGTTTTTCTTTCGGCTTTTCCCAGTTAGGGATCGCCACAGCAGAACTCCGGTCATTTAATGATTGGCAGTAGATTTTTACTGTGCTGAGGTGCCAGCTCGACACCCAACCTTCAACGAAGGCACGCCCATTCACACATGTCTTTCGAACGCTACTCGACCGTGGGGAGGACATGCAGACTCCACACAGAAGATGCTCCAGCCGAGAATCGAACGGGAGAACCTCTTGCTGTAAGGCAACAATGCTACTGCTGCACCACCGTGGCTTCCTATAAACAGCTTCATCACAGACCTTATTAATGGGGACATTGGGAATCGCCAAACTCTAGACCCCATGCAGTTAGGATTTATGAAGGGTCGATCATGCCTGCTCAACCTGGTAGACTTCTTCGAATCTGTCACCAGAGCTGTGGATGAAGGCAAGGTAGTTCACACAGCCTACCTCGATCTGGTCAAAGCCTTTGATACCATTCCTCACTCCAGGATCATAGATAGACTCACTAAACTAGGCATAAACCCCTATGTCACAAGGTGGGTTGCAAAATGGCTTACTGATAGAACCCACACTGTGAAAGTAGCGGATTCCAATCTGACTACTGACCAGTCATGAGTAATGTCCCACAGGGATTGGTCTTGGGGCCTCTTCAGTTTGGCATCTACTTCTCTGTAGTCCACGCCAACACAAAGGGACTCTGGCTAATCAAGTCTGCTGACGATTGCAAACTGGGAGCCATTACTGACTCTCCAAGAGATATAGACATTCTAAAAAAAAGGCCTCACTGACGCCAATCACTGGTGCCAAAACCATGGCCTTAAGCTCAATGCCAAAAAATGCATCGTCATTCCCTTTGGGAAGAACTTGGTACCCATGAACTACCACATCAATGGTAGTCCACTAAACACTGAAAGTGTAATAAGAGATCTGGGAACACAGGTTGATAGCAGCCTCTCCTTTGACAACCACATTGCCACTGTGGTCAGAAAATCCTTCTATGTGGCACATCTCATTACTAAGGGTTTTGCATCAAGGAAGAATGAGGTTATAGTCTCCCTCTCCTCTTCCTTCATTAGACCTATTAGAGTACAATGCCCCATTTAGCATGTACCTCACTAGACACGTACAACAACTGGAAAGGCCACAAAAATACCTCACTAAGAGGATCTTAGGACTTAAACACATGTCCTATGTGGACAGACTCAAAAAAACTCAAGCTTTACTCCATCTCATATCGCCTACTTAGAGGCGATCTCTGTTTGACTTACAAAGCCATGTCTGACTCAGCACTGTTAGATATGCTACATCTAAAAAACTCCCAATCCCTCCATACAACACGCTCCAGAGAACTCAACCTCATTACCTCAATCAACAGAACATGCTAGAGGGACAGGTTCTTAACTCAGAGACTGCCCATGCTCTGGAACAGACTTCCCATACACGTCAAGCAGAGCAATTCACTAGCCCTCTTCCGAGAGAGATCTTGACGAGCGGATGGGAAACAGAAAATTCACCCCGGGGATCACTTCAGTGGCCCTGCTTGATAGGGGCACTGGAAACTAACATCGGATGGCACAATGCCAGAGAATGCTTTGGGCTACACTTGTAAAGGCTCCAGGGCCATTATCCTAGTACACACCTATGAACCTAGTGTGTATGCCTTTGTCAATTAATATTTCTTTTTAGAATATTGCTGCAACTGCTGATACAAATTTGTTTTCAGTTTACCTCAGTGTTACTGCATTGCTACCATATTCATGGATGCATTTTATCTTTGGTTAATGTTTACTCTTATGTGTGCTGCTAAAACTGTTGATATTAATTACTTGTATGTATGTTACCTTTTATTTATGCTGAATCTGTAATCACAAAACTTCAAGTATTGTTTACACTCACAAAGTGTCTGCTACAATCTCTTTGCAAGTTTTTTCCCCACTAAATGTGTTTAGGGCACATTTCACCCTGGGTCTCTGCCTAAAAGAAGTATTGCATGACCCAGTCAGGCCTGTCTATGAACCAACTACAAATAAATAAATAAATACATATATACATAAATGATAAAAACTACTTCAGAGATAATAGAATCAAACAGAACAAAGTGACTGAAAAACTAAATGCAGGAATCTGGCAACACAATTTTAAAAACGGGCAAAAGTTGGTCTAGCTGAGTAACGATTTCTTTTAAACCAGGGAGGAGAGATGGAAAGAAAACAAACTTCCGGGTGAATTTGAGGCATAAGAAATGGTGGGAAAATACATGAAGTTAACATGTAAACCAACAACACCACATGATCTTTATCTGTCATCAGCTCTTAACAATAGTTTTCAGTGCAAGGTAATATTTTCATGGATGTAGTGCTTTTTCAAATAACTGAAATGTGCACTTTTGTTCAACACCACATCTGGCTGTTATTTTACCATAAAAGAATATTCGGAGCATATTAACTAAGGAGTTTTATCACAGCAGATTTACTGATTAATGCATTGCGTCAAAGTGCCTTGCAAATGAAAACTGTGCTACTATCCTGCTGTACCTTTATGACCACACATTTCCATCAGTAGGAAAGACTCACCTCAGTATCTTGTTCTTTGGTTTCAGGTGGCTCTGCATCATCCACAGTTCTAGAAGACAACAGACATTTCAGGACCTTGTTGAGAACTAATTTCTAATTGTTACAACAAAAGTGAAAAATGGCCAATAAAACAGATACATAATAAGAAAGTACAATTGTGTAAGTAAACTTACCATAACCGTAGGTGATCGCTGCAGCAGTATCCTTAACTATATGGGTTATATCCTGCTGGTCTGCTTCCAAAGCTTCAAAGGCATCTCCCATGTGCCCAATCCATTAGTCAGCTCAAGATAAGCTGAAGAATATGATAGGAGAAGACAAATGTGCATTTTTTTCTTTCTTTTTTTTTATGGGATTTCTGAAGAAGCAGATCCACCTTTGCCAGGCAAAACCTCCCTAGGGACAGTCATTGTAGTCTGGCTAGGCAGAGAGGTATTCCCTGCTCTTTCTCCCAGGACCATAAGACAGGTTCTCTTTTAGTTAACAAGGGCACTCCAACAGCTGAAGGGAATGCGTCTAATCCCAGGGTCAGTCATTGTAGTCTGGCTAGGCACAGAGGTATTCCCTGCTCTTTCTCCCAGGACCAATGAGAGAGGTTGTCTTTTACTTAACAAGAGCACTCCAACAGCTGAAGGGAATGTGTCTAACCCCTGGTCCATAGTAGTTGCAGAGACTACACTACAGGGAGCCAAGGAAAAGAATTAATGGAACCAGAAATGGACACAGCAAAGTCACCCATTTGCAGATGAGGCACATTAGTTGCCTGCAGTGTTGGCAAAGGCTGTTTATGAATTTTCTCCTTTTTCTGGCTAGAGGAAGAAAGAACCAGTAGGTTATTCCATTGGTAAAGCCAAAAAATATGTCCAATTCCTAGGGAAGCCTGGCAACAGTAGTAGATAAAACAGGTAACTACTACAAAAGTCACTTTTTCCCACCAGAAACACAGTGAAAGGCACTTTAAACAGTTATCCCAACTCCCAAAAGTACAACACAATGTCTACCAAGGAAAAAGTAGTTTTAAATTAGTTTTATCAGCATTTATTTCCACAAAAATAAAAAATAATGCTCCTGTTTAAAAGTTACTAAAAGTTACGTGACAGTCTATAAAAACACTTTTTTTCCATCACAAAATAATTAATTTCACATAAAAAGTTTGCTTTCAATTATAACATTGGTGGAAGCTTTTCTTACCCAAAGGGAAATTCACTGTTAAGCAATGCAAAGCGTTAGCCAACCATTGTTTCTTGAAAGTTAACAAGAGGAGCAGTTACCGACTGTATCAGGAAAATTCTGAAGGACTTGGTACCCAGTTCCAATTGTAATCTGACTGGCTGTTATATCTTTAGCAGGATATAGCCCATACAGCTAAGGCTACTGCAACAGTGATCAGTATGACAAACGTCTTAGCTGTTAAACTTAAATCACATCAACATGAATACAGGCTGGGAAAAGAACATGCTTGGCTATGACTGCTCTGTAACGCTGCTGAAGGACCGCATAGAGACTGAAAACAGTTTCAAAAGCTAAAGCCTTTCTGCACGTGTCTGTTTTTCAATGGCAACTATGTCAACCTTTCAGGTTAAAGGAGAAGGAAGAAAGCTAAATATCATGAGGGGCAAACTACACTACAGGCTGGAAGAAGAAATGGCCAGGATGTAGACATCAAGTGACTTTTTTGGAGTCTCAAATATTATGTAATTGAGGATTGAAGAATTCAAACAGAGCTCTCTGTCTACAGTTCACTGCGTTAAATATCCTTTTTTGATCCTTAAATGTTTGAAACCATGTCCATATTAGAACTCAATTCTGGTCTAGTCATCTGATGCCCTAATAACATGCACATAAGTGACTTTCCCTGTACTACCTATACCCACGCATTTGACAGAGTCTCACAGGACTACATTCTGGGCTAAATGTTCTCTATTTTCTTATCTTCCCTCCCCATCCTATTCAGACAAACTGTATGGTCACTGCCTGCATGCCAGTTGGTTTATATATTTTACAGTTATGCAAGTTTTCAGTCATAATCCGTTACATGAAAACTAAAGGAAATAAAAGTTTTTGCAAGAAAAGCAGAAATATTCCATAAACAACCTTATGAGGTGATGCAGATTCACAACACTGGAAATCATCAAAATGTGACAGTATATATTAGTCATTTTAACTATAATAACAGGATCATCCTGGAAATCAAATAAGATATTATTGCAAAGTAGTAAGAGCAATCTGTATTCAGTAAAGATAAACAATTAAAGTACTGCGGCAGGAAACTATTAAAAGTGTACTTCCCGCATATAGCAATTAGGATTCTATTCCACATTTTCTATGAATTATACAAATGAAAAATGTACAAGGTGAGTGAAGAATGTGAAAAGATTCAGAACAGTACAGGACATTGTTTCACATGAACAAGTTTAAAGATCAGAGCGGCAACTACCTGTATGACCTACGGAGATATAACTGAACAGTGAACTTTTTCTACAGATAGGCAGTGGAGAGCCCAAGGTAGAGAGCTGCACATCAACAGCAATCTTGTCTAGTGGTATTTTTAACGAGTCTTTATTTTTTTGCAGTGGATCTTGCAGACAATGTAATGTCATATTGGATAGCTAGTATGAATGCTCTCCTCAACAGTGGCAAATATGCCTGCTAATTTTTTAATATCTACAATATGAATGGTGAAATTAAGCAGTGCGTCAATCCATAAACCAAGGCACTTGAAAGAAAACTTGCTCAATAAAGCTTTCTGTAAACACAAAAAAATTAATCCAAAAAGTTCATGTCCTAAGTATTTTAAGTACTTAAAAACTGAACATAATAAAATATGAAAACCAATAATAAGAAACTTGCAAAATAATCAGTCTGCCAAAACAGCTGACAAACTACTTAAGTAAACAATGAAATCAATGCAAACGATTAAATGAAATACTCAGTTTATCTAGAAATTCAAAACACCAACTTGTCTAAAAAATGAACAACATGAAAAAGCTCTAGGTTCAAACAAGCAATAATTTTGAAAAACAGGTCTGTGGCCAGCTCTGGGACAAAATATAAGCAGTTCGGTCCAAATTAATTAACAAAATGAAGACACCAAGTCCAACCACAAATATGAGTTGACAACACTTTGAACAAAGAACAATTAAGCAGTTAAAACAATACCAAAATGCTTTCTACAAGCAATATGCGTTGCTAAACAATCTGAAAAACAATGTATACCAAAACAGCTAAGGAGCTTGCTTACCTGAAAATGAAATTTTAAGCCATATCAAGATGTGTTTTATAAATTACACACATCTCTCAGAAGGCAAAATCTCTTATCAACCAAAAGTTCATGAGGACACAGAAATAAGTGAAGTCTAGTTTTGCCACACATTGTCCAAAGATAAAGCAACAGCAACTCTCCAATTTATCCAAGACTCACAAACAAGAAACATACTGGGCCAAAGAAATGTAATATAAAACTGGGAAACACTGCTGCAGCACAGAAATGTCAAGACAGGCTTTACATTTAACAAATACACTGTTAAAACATAGGAGCAAGAAAGTGAAAGAAAAAAATAACCTGTCATTAAGTGAAACAAGTACACAAAAATAATTACTGCAAAACTCACTGCAAGTTCATTTAAATATCTAAACAGCAGCTGACAGTAAAATATATATTTGCAATTCAGTATTTCATCCACAGGTGGCTATCTGCTCTCCATTGCTGGACTAAAAGGAAAAGAGATCAAAAGATGAAAACTGCTCTGAAAGACATTTAAGGTTCCAAGCAACACATTTTTAGTTTTGTAAAAAGTTCCTAATACAGAATCAATTGCTTAGTAACACTGGCCTTGTGTAAATTTACTTTAAATGGTTACAGTAAACTGTGTGAAAATCATACAGCAAGTGTGCAAAATCTTAACTTGCATATATACACAGACTAATGATATTTATAAAAATAACCAGCAAGACAAGCCTCAAAACTGATCTCTGAGCAATTCCATGTGTGAGGGCTGAAGAAGGGTAGACAGTGAATTCCAAACATAACTATATTCTACAGGAAAGATTGCTCTCAAACAACAGTGCAGCTTTTTAATCTAAGCCATATGTTTTAAGTATGGTCACCAGATGGGAGTGGTAAACAGAGTCCAAAGTCTTACTTGGTTTAATGAAATGGGTTTCAGTTAACTGTTCTGCCTCTACTTGCAGTTATGCTGTGTACTTTCCTAAAACCATGGTATTTTTCACAGGGCAGATCATACTTCTCTAAATATTTCAACTGCAAGAAACTCTCTTTTACACACTTAGCTTCCTCATCTCTCAACAAATTGCTGGATGTTTCATTCAAATGTCAAAACAGCACTTCCTGTGCCATACTGTTTTATGCATTTCAAGTCCATCACCGATGCAAGTGGTCTGCTGTGAGAAAATTTCTCTTCCTCCATAGTACATCCGTTCTGACACTGATTATAATCATTGGCTCGATGGCAAACAAGAATAAAGCCTTGACTGTGACCCAGACCACCCAGGTTTCATTAGCAGCCCGTAATCTGGAAGAGCTGATGAAAAAGGGCTGAAGAAGTGATGAACCGCCTGCTTTCTTCTCTCGTGGGAGGGTGTAGGGATATGCTGGAGATATGCCAAAGATCTTTAATACCAGTGGAAATTGGAATCAATGACTGGGCAATGGATAAAAGGTGATGTGTGTGAACAACTATGGAGTACATTATCAAGTAGCTGTGAGTCTGGTCAAAAAGGTCTGAGTGGGGTATTGTATCAAATACTTTAGCCAGGTCTAGATACACTGTATGCACTGTTTTATCCTAATCCATTGCTAAGTCCACCAGATTAAGTAGGCATGACCAAAATGGGATGGGTCCACTGTCTGTAGGTTACCAATGCTCTTGTTTATCATTTCCATGATAACTTATTTCATGGCTTTACATACTGATGGGGCTGCAGTTCCCTGGGTCGGCTGATGGTTCACCCTTGTGGACAGGAGTGACTGTTGCAGTCCTCCATTCACTTGGAATGTAGCCTGTTTCAAAGGTATAGTTGAAGGGTGCCCCAAGTGGTCCTGTTAAGTCATGATTTAGACTGTTCAGGAGGCAACCAGGGATGTTGTTGAGACCCATGAAAGTGTGTTCTTCGCTTTAGCAAGTGCTGCCAGCACCTGGTCCCTACTGATAGCTGGACAAAGTGTGCTGGACAGAATTTCACTTGGTGGATTTTGGGGGGAAGTGGGAGGTGAAGTTTGAGATGAATTTATCAACTAGTAGACTTGCTATGTCACCGTGATCAGTGTAGGTGGTGCCATTCTCCACTAGTTCAGCACACTGTTGTGTGTTACCTCTAAGATTCTGGACATAGCTGAAGAAGGTCTTCTGATTGTCCTTAGCCTATGAGTCAGGTACCCTGACCTCATAATTGGCCTTATTGAACTTAATTAGATTTCTTAGTTTCTTGTTTATTTGTATAACAGAGCACCTGACTTTAAGGGAGCTGCATTTCCTGATTTTGGCCATGAGTTCTCTCCTTTTTTACCTACCCTGTTTAGGTGACGATTCTACCAGTGGAGTTTGTTTATAGTGTTTGTTTTGGATTTATTTCTAGCAGGTACAGCAGCCTCTCTGTAGCCACTCATGTTTTAATAGTGATTCCGTGAATAATTCTGTATAGGTAGCTGTGGTCTCAGGCTTAGGGGGAGCCTTGAACTTTGACAAGCAATCACTTAATAGGATGTAGTTTGTCTTTGAATAGTTCCTAACTGTTACTGGTTCAGCCAGATTTTCTGGGTTGATTTTCACTTCAAATGAGAAAGCTTTGTGATCTGACCTTACCAGTGAGAATGTGACATGGGGGGGGCTCTCGCATGTTGGTGAGTCCCAGATCCAGTATGCTTGATCCTCCAGTTGAAGCATGCACTACCTGTTAACTCATTACAGCCAAGTGCACCTCCAGGCATTTCATCCATTACCTCCTACTGTGCCTCTCTCTAGGAGTCAAATCTTGCTTGTTCATATTTGCATTAATAATTCCAAAACCAGGCTACATGCAAGGTATCAACATTTTTTATCTTGAAGAATACGTTATGGCAAACACAACTGTATTGATATCTGACTTCTGTCAATGAGTATTTGTTAGAATTGTAAGGTGATAACTTCATTTTTTTTTAAAGACTAAAGCCACACCCACTGGGAGTTAAAGGTACACACTCAAAAGAGCTGTAATGGAGGGAATGAGTTAATGGGTGTTTGTGTTAATAAAGGCCAAGAAGAGTTGTGCCTGTGAGTTTGAGGCAGTGTAAGTTTCTCAGTCTACAGAAGGATAGTTAAAAGCACCCATGAATATGGTGTTTGGTTGGACGGTGAGCACCCCTAGTAGGTATAGTTAAGATTCGTGAGACGGGCACAGATGGTGACCTGTAGCTAGCCATGATATGGTGAGGGACCTTAGCTATGTTGACTTGCATGTGGATGAGCTTCGTGGTATCATCCTGTTTAACCAACCTGGAGGTATGTTTGCTGCTAACATAGATCAAGACATCCATCTTTGGTCCCAGTCTGTGCTGTTGTTGCTTTAAATGTGTGGTAGGTACTGTAGCCTTGCATTTACCGAGTACTTTCTATAAAACCAAGTCTCTATCATGCTACAGATGTCTACATTCTCCACAGTGAGGAGGTCTTGAAGGGTGTGGAGTTTTTTGTTTAGGCACTGAACATTGAGCAGTAACACTTTATGGTTGCTTGTAGACTTCTTTACTATGTTGGTAGTTGTGTCTTTATGGCATTACATAAAAAAGGCTCAACGGGAGGATAAAGTTTTAGCCAATATCTGAAAGCCTAGTAAGGACAGGTGCAACCCATTCTTGGCAAAGCAACATGGTCTTTTGACCATGTTCTCCCATGCTGACAGATACTGGATCCCCCTGAAGTGACACCAGAAACTAAGACAATTATTAAAATCAATAATTTTATATTCATACTGTGGCATCATCCCTTGGTAAAGGTACAATGCTGCTCAGTGCAAGGTTTCATACATATCCGTGACACATATTCTGAGAGATCTATTATGTCTCTTTTCAGATAGCCCACTGAGGTATATCTCAAGTCATTTACATCCACATGGACTATGAAAGAATCTCATATTGGTACCTGGCATGCAGTAACTTTGTGCGTGCATGATATTGCGGATCCTGGCTCCAGATAGAAAACTAACCGTTATCATCTTCTTGTCTAACCTGGTAGGTGAAGCATCTGTGTGTCACTCAATGGAGTCCCCAATTACAAGAGTATTAGGTGAAGTGTATCCTTGCCTTATGGGCTTTGCACTTGAGGGACCATCTGGTGTAGGATTATATGGTGCTTTAGTGATTCATGAGGAGCACTGTTGCCATTAGCTGGCTTTGGAAGTCTTTGAAATTTAGGAAGGTTTCCTTAAGCGCTTCAGCATAAGTCAAACTGTGTGTGTGTGTGTGTGTGTGTGTGTGTGTGTGTGTGTGTGTGTGTGTGTGTGTGGTGAATGGCATGTATGACGAATGTACTGTGGGTATTCCTGAAAACCTTGTTGGTATGCAAGATTTTTGTCTCAAAGGAAATTGTGTATTTACATCTCCTGCATACTTGTGTTAATTTCTTTAATGATTAAGTGGTTGTCTGTGAACATGAGACAACTGTTACATTGCCTTAGGATGCCTAATTCCACCAAGCTGGCCACAGAATCATTTGGAATTGCATATCCATGTTGTCTGGCCCTGTAATATATTGGGTTAGCTATTTAGGATTAAATATTGCGTCTTAGCAGAGGTCTCCTAGGTTAGTTTCTGTGATTAAGGGCAATATGTATAACGCTAGGAAATGGTAATGCTATTCGACACGCAAGCTTGCTGGTCTAAGCTCATTTCCACACAATGTCACACTTATAAACAGGTTTTGGATCTAATCCTCACTTTATAGGTAAATTTTACTATCTAGGCATGTTATACTGTACAGTACAGGGCACTGTTAACCACCTCTGCCCAATGGGCAGCTCTGCACAGAGGGGAAAAAACTGACTCTTATGCCCTCTAGTCAATAAATAACCCCTTTTTGCAGTGCTTCCCAACTCACAGAGACCAGGTAAACACATTCTGTCAAAAGATGTCTGACCCTGAAATCTCTTAATATAAAAGCACAGCAAAAGCATCTTACACATTAAACAAGAAACAAATACCAGTGTTTCTCAACTCAAAGAGACCAGGTAAACACGTTCTGCCACAAGATGTCTGATCCTGGAACTTCTTAATGTAAAAGCACATCAAAAGTAGCTCTCCATGCAGATTAAACAACTGAGTCCCTGGCTAATTCACCTTCTGCAAACAGATTTGAAAGCACACAGACTAGAAAAGTCAACAAACAGTGAAATTACTGTTTTTGCCAAAAAATTAAATAAATTCTTTAAAAATGCTTAGTGATCACTGTAAAAAGCAAGTACAAGTGCAGTTTGCCAAGAAAATATTCTTATCTTAGCTCTGGATGCAGTTGAAAGACGGGTAAAGTGTTGCAGAGTCCTCTGTAACTTCAACTTGACCGGATACTCCAATGCATTACTCACTGCATCCATCATGAAACATGCTGCTCTCTCTTCAGAGAATGCTTATTTTAATAATGTTTTATAGACAGTCCTATACAACTTTTTGCAAAAAGTTCCAAGTCCTTAGATCACTTCCAACTGCACAACTAGCATGCATCTTATTTTATTCCTCTTCACTCACCTAAAGATTTTGCCACTTTGTTTACATAAATAACTCACAGCATCACTAGCTGAATTACTCAATAGCATTCTGCTCTTTATCTCCCTCTCTCTCTTCCAAACTACACTTAAAAACAATGTCTCTTTTCTGAACCATTTTTAATAATATGCAGACATACATATGCACGGACTGAAAAAAAGGCAAATATCCATCTACTTTGCAGAATATAACTACATGAATGAGCATATATTACCCTACAACCTTGTACAAGTGTATTTACATGTGTATAACCATATGTACTTAAAAAAGCACAGCACAGCATACACTTAACGTAGTAGCTGATTAAATAATGTCATGAAAGGCTGCTGCTTTACTGCATTACTCGTGTTCCATAATATTATACCTTAAGGTGTGTGTAGTTAACTTAACCACATACAAAATCAAAATTCCTTCAAAACCACGTGTGAATGCATTATTACGAAGCTACAAAAGATCCAGGTGTAACTTAAACAATAAATATGCAATAATTTGTACTGCTAGGAAGTGCCAAATTAACTTCAACTCAAAAGCAGACTGACAAGAGCTGAGAATTACTCCAGGCCAGAGGTGTAGCTAGCTATTTTTATTCCTGCTGCTGTCCTTGACCTGGCACCCCCTCTCCCACACCAACTTTAAGTTGAGGAGTAAAAAAAAAAAGTTTATGCCAAACACAAAGCACTACAGTGCCTCATTTCTGACTGCAAATACAACAACAAGGATTTATTTCTAAATGCCAATATGCACTTAAGACTGACCAGGATCTACGATCAGATCCCCTAACACTCAGAGCCCGGGCAGTTGCCCCCCTTCACCCCATCTAAGTTAAGCCTCTGTTCCAGGCCATGATTTTGTATTAACAAAAATAATGCACAATAAGACCATCTTTTACTAGGAAGTACAGAGATTCCTCTAATGTGCAGGAAAGCAAAATGCCACATGCAACGGGTACTCTACATGCACCCAGGGCGTTTTCAACTGGAGTTCAATCTATAACCTCACAGATGATGCCAATACGGATCATTTTAGACAGCCTCTCACTTCCACATGCTTCAAAATGAATCAATACCTGACTTCACCCATAAGAGATCAGTGTATCACTACAGTGGCTCTTACATTCCTGCACAGAGCATGTGTGGGTGTTCAGATTTGTTTTATTACAGCCTAGCACCTTCACAAACTGATATCAATTGAACCACTAAATAATATCAGAGGTACCACCAGAATAACTACTGAACTCAGCTGCCTAAAGTAAAGTTTGGGATACAGAGACAGATGGTACCAGCACATGACAATATAGCTAAAAACACTGTTTCCTTTCATGAGATGCCTTATGAAACATTTGTAAATTGATTTACTTATTTAAATCTTGTTGACCAGTGTAAAGCACGTATCTAAAGTGGCCTTTTTCAGACAACGTCTGGGTGTAAAGAGCAGAACTATACAACATAACATGAATATTAGAAAATACAAATAATTCAGCAAGCTTAGTTAAACAAAATAAAAGTCTGTAAAGTTCACAATATTGTCTTATATGGATTTGTACAACCCTCAATGGTTAAGGTGTTTGCCTTGCAAACACAAGGTGCAGGGTTGGAGTCTTAAAAGGGATGACTGGCTAGGCTTAAAATGGCTCGCAAGGGCAGTTAGCCTAGTATGAACCTATGAACCTCTTTAATGGAAAAAGACTGTTAATAATACTTAAAAAAAAATAAAGAGAAGCTTACAAATTGAGTAAATGTATCTGTAGGGAGAACAGTGGACTTTATGATCTTCACAAAATGCTTTTCAGAAAATGTCTAGGTGTTAATATTAAGATCATAATGCATGAGCAACTCTTTCTTATTTGATAACAGGGTAACTGCACTGATCTTACAGGCCAAACAGCCGCAGTAGGATAAAGTCAACAAGGGAATGCTGAGGGGAAAAAGCTGTTTGATTTCCTATATAACAATCTACACAGGCTCCGTCATAATGGGTTCATGACAAGAAGTAGCAGTCGGTCAAATCAGATTTTTTTTTTATCGTGTTATAGAAACAAATGATACAGAAGTACAAGTAAATGAGAATCTACATGGAATTTACCAAAGACAATGTGGCTGCTATGAAAACTGCAATGGTTGGAAGAAGAACCAAGCTGGGGAACTGGACTGTTGAAAGGCTAAAGAATAGGACAGAGAGAGAGAGAGAGAGGTGTGGAATGAAGAAAATGTCAGGACGGAGTAGGGATCTGTCCTGGTTTAAGTATTTTTCACCATCAAAAGAGTGCTTTGAGAAGACTTTGGAAGGCTCAAGTATGTTATCCCCTATGATACAATATAGTACATATTTAAATCTTTCTACAAATTGTAAATATTTCCATACTCACCAGACTTCAGTGACTTTGGGGCTTAAGGGCAGAAAAATTAAAGCATAAGTCTGCTGTGAAGACATCAACTTCATAATATGTGCATAAAAGTATTAACAACCCAAAAACCTTGAATTTTTACTTATTTCATGTACAGTTGCAATGGGGATTGCGTAAGACAATAAGAAAGTGGCTCTTTGTCCATGTTTTTTCTTGCTGGTTCACAGTTTTACCATCTTACTATACTTGGCTTTATTTAGGTGGCAAATCAGTTGAGTTTCATTAAGCCTGTTTTTAACTTGCATTAAATATTTATCCACTAAAGAAGTAAAGAGCAGGCTTGACCAATACACTGACCGGCAGCAAAATTTGAAAGCCTGTTAGTGTAGGCCAGACCACCCCACTACATACTGCATGAGTATACTGCTGAGAAACAAATCATTGAATCTGATGCCCTGCATTACAGGAAAGTCTATATCCGTAATAAAATGATTCCTGAATGCCTCTTCTGAAGTTACATTAGATAGATCTGTGTCTGTGCAAGCGCACTTAGGCAGGGGAAGTATATATATTTCTGAATGATAACACAGCCTCAAATCAAAGGACATACGTTTGTAAAGACAATTTTTAATTACATCTGCGTAATTTCTTCAACAAATCCCTAAAATATGTTTTGATAGAAATAAATGCAACTTTTAAAATCATTAGCTAAACATACTATAATGTTTTGTTTTGTTTGTTTAAGGAAAGGATGCAAAAATTATTGCAATTTGTTATGACTGTAAGGCACTATTATACAAAAAGTGAGCCTTCAGCCAGCATATCAGCTGATTTTTGAGAGTCTGCACTGTAGTAAGCATGTCCTCCTGTGCACTCTTGCATGGCACTTCAAAACATACATCAGCCCATGCCCAGGGCGATCATGTTCCCTTTAACTAATAGCAGTGCTCCCCATACCTAAGTTAGATAACCCAGTTCTGATCCTCTTTGAAAGAGGTGCCACCTGCAACATAAATAAAAATTACAAACTAAAGTAATGAACGTGGAAGATGTGATTACTTAAGGGACCCACATTAGGATAATAAGACAAAGAAGATGGGGAAGAGGGGCAGGGGAAAGGTACCACTGCAGACCCCCTTTAAGGATCATCTGATATAATGACTTATTTATGTATTATCTTAAACCAGCATACCCTCTATACTAGATTAACACTTGAGAGGAACAGCAAGTAGTAACAAACAAAACCAGTGTGAGTAAAAGAAACCTGAAGGAAATAATTCAGAACAAAAATGAAAAAAGAATATGCTCCAAAAATAAAACCTGCTCTTGGAATAGAGATCAAGGCTCTGATGCATATGGAAATTGAAGACAGATGCTGACTGTAGATGCATATAAAATAATGCATGAAAAGCAAACATTTGCCTAGTGGAGCATCACTTGACAGCATTGGCTACAAACCTGCTGTTCAGTAGATGAAAGGACAAAACAATATGCCAGCCACTTTGAGAGACCGAAGGTCAAGAGAGGAACCTATCATCCCCAACAGAAAAGAAAAGTCAGTTTTCACATGGCAATGGCTCTTTCTAACAGAAAACTACAGAGGGGAGTAATTCCTAAGGGTAAAGAGAATGCACATGACCCTGTGCTGGGCCTCTGAACAGAAATCTAGGTTATGGAGTGATTCAGAATCAGTATAAACCACAGATTTCAGAAGTGATAGCTACCAAAACAAAGTTTTCCTTCTCTTATTCTATTTAGGATTTTGGTCCAGATACTTTTTTTTCTGTCACAATCTTGGCTGCAAGGACAATGGGCAATCTACAGACACAGACACATGCATGCAAGTGCGCACACAAAGACACACACACACACACACACACACACACACACACACACACACACATACACACACACACACACATATCTAGTATGTTTTATGTAAGTAGGAAGAAACTGCAGTATCCAGACAACAACACACAGATATGTTAAAAGACGCAAACTGCATACAATGGCCGGAAGTCAGGTTAGAACTTGAATTCCATACCCTGGAGCTACAATCATGCTACCTTAAAGTCTGCTGAGCCAGTGCTTCACGGGGGATGATAACATGCCAATTATAATATTCATGTCAACCTGCAAATTCTAATTTGATAGACCTATCATTGTCTCTGCTGGCTGTACACTTTCCACTGATGCCAGGAAAATCAGAAGACTATAAGCAGCATCCCAAAGGAGGTGTCTGGACTCCTGTTCCTATACCAACACTGCACTGCAAAACAGTTGGCAGTAAGGGAGGTTCTTCACTCCTGAATAACAATCACTAGAAAAGATGTAAAACCAAGGTCCTGTTTGCATAAGATGGTAAATTAGGTAGATATTAAAGATACCACACAGACCTTACTATTAACAATGAGCATAGGTGGGAGAGGCAAGTGTACCTCTCAACTGTCCAGATTTTTGCATTATATTTTTTGTCTGGTCCTCAAAATTTTGTTTTTCTGGCAAATCACTGGCTAGTCATTGAGGATTTAATTCAGAAAACAATGACAGACATTTATTCACACCCATCAGAAAATTCATGCTAATGCAAAATTTTTATTCTATCAACTTTCTAAGTTTGTAAGAGCAATTTAAAAATTGTCTCTATTTTTAGGCCTTTGTCGCCGCCACGCCACCCCCCCCCCACACACACACACACTTCTTTATGGCTTCTTCCAGATTTCTTGCTCTAAGAGGTTGAGAGGTATGGTTGGGGGAGATTTTAAACAATGATAAATTAACATTATTCATGCATTACTACGGTGAATGCATTTTTGCATATTTGCATACTGATTACTTCTTATATATATTCAAAATGTACATTTTTCTCCATGGTACATTATGCATTTTCTAATCTTCCCAGTCAGCTCCTTGATATTTTTTTTTGCTGTATAACGATCTGCATACACCTGTACCTTGTCCTTCCAGAACACCTTTAACAGTTGTCCTTCATTTTGTCCATACAGAACATTTGTCACTCCATAAATATTTAACTCCTACTCCAGTCTCCACAACAGTCTTCCAAATCTTTCACAGTTCAGTCATATTATCATATTTCTTCCTCTTTGTTGCATTCTTCTCAGTCGTTGCCATGTACTTTATTCAACATTTTACATGTAACTTTTGGCTTCCCAGTTACTGCCTTGAAGGAATAGTTGTTTAAGATCCTACCATAACAGTAGATGTCCTACTTTTAAGTTTTGCAGTATTCTTCACTCTTGGGTTATCCTGCCAAGAATAAACAAATGTCTGGCTAGCATACCAAAGCCTTTACATCCTCTGGATGCCATATGTCACATGTATGTCCTACGTGCCCGACATCAGGTACATATGTGACTTAAAAGCACCTAATCTTCTGAAATGAAATGCCCCAGAAAAATCACAGCAACACCAGAGGAAAGCAAAAACATATGCATCCAGAAGGGGAATAAAAAGGAGAAAAGAATGCAAAAAGACCCCTCGGCCAGAAAGAAAGCTACAGAAAGTAACAGGGGGAGGAGGGAGGGACAGAATACTGCAACAGTGAGAAGTAGAACATCTAATGTTATGGTAAGATCTTACACAACTGTACTGTGACTTTTCTTATCACTGTTGCAGTATTCTTCACTCTTGGGAGAGTGCAAAATCCAAAAAGAAGCCATGGGGATACAACTGCTAAAATGTTATTTTATTGAGTGCTTTCATCCCCAAACATCATGGGACTTCATCAGAATAACTGCAAATCACACATAAAAGTTTAAAATAAACCACTTCAAATCATGTGTTTGTTTAAAGGGGCACTGGCTCGTTCCTGAAGTAGTTGTTTTTCTTCGGTCCGAAGATGAAGCGCCGTCAATCATTGAGTTAGTCCCATCCCATTTTCTGACATCAGTCCTGACGTCGTAGCAATAACCAATTCCAGTCCTGTTTTTGTTCCGCCTGGCACAAGACACTCATTGCTCACGTTCCTGTCTTCATACAGTCCTCTTCTTGCTTTTAAGGTATCGGGTGAATCACCGATTCACAGGCATTACCGGAAGGCTTGATAAGACTGGATAAATCACCCGGTATGTTAAAAGCAAGAAAAAAAGTTTAAATAAACTTTTTTTTCTTGCTTTTAACATATCGGGTGATTTATGCAGTCTTATCAAGTTTTCGCCAGAATCGATGATTCATCGTTAAAAGCAAGAAAAAATGTTTATTTAAGCTCAATGAGCTTTACTAAACTTTTTTTCTTGCTTTTAACATATCGGGCGAATCACCGATTCACAGGCATTACCGGAAGGCTTGATGAGACTGGATAAATCACCCGGTATGTTAAAAGCAAGAAAAAAAGTTTAAATAAACTTTTTTTCTTGCTTTTAACATATCGGGTGATTTATGCTGTCTTATCAAGCCTTCCGGTAATGCCAGGCATTACCGGAAGGCTTGATAAGACTGGATAAATCACCCGTTATGTTAAAAGCAAGAAAAAATGTTTATTTAAGCTCAGTGAGCTTTAATAAACTTTTTTTCTTGCTTT